>NC_066623.1:43963913-44004113 GCF_025201925.1 Gopherus flavomarginatus
GCCCCACCCCTGGGACCCCTAACCTTTGCTCCCTGGGCCACATCCCTGGGGCATCTAACCCTAGCTATAGGGACATACCCAAGGGGTCCCAAACCATAACTCCAGAGGCCCTACACGTGGGGCCCCTAACACTAGCTCCAGAGTCCCTACCTGTGGGACCCCTAACCCTAGCTCCAGGTGCACTACCCCTGGGGCCCCTAACGCTAGCTCCAGGGGCTATACCCATGGGGTCCCTAATCCTAAATCCAGGGGTCCCATCAGTGGAGCCCCTAACAGTAATTCCAAGTGCCCCATACCTGGGGCCACTACCCCTAGCTCCAGGGGCCCTACCCATGGGGCCCGTAAACCTAGCTCCAGGGGCCTTACACGTGAAGCCCCTAACCATAGCTCAAGAGGCCCTAACTCTGTGGCCCCTAACCCTAACTCCAGGGGCCTTACCTGTAGGGCCCCTATCCCTATGTGCAAGGGCCCTTCAATCTGGAGCCCCTATCCTTAGCTGCAGGGGCCCTACCAGTCAGGCCACTAACGCTATCTCCAGAGGCCCTTCACGTGGGACCCCTAACACAAACTCCAGGGGTCCTACCGCTTAGGGCCCTAAACCTAGCTGCAGGTGTCATACTCATGGTGCCCCTAAACTTAGCTCCAGGTGCCCCATCCCTGGGGCCCCTAACCCTAGCTTTAGGGACCCTGCTCGTAGGGCCCCAAACTATAGCTCCAGGGGCCCGACCCATTGGGATCCTAACCCAGCTCCAGAGGCCCTACCCTTTCCTGGCTGGACATGTGCGAAGGATAAAACATACATCCTAAATGAAACAGTCTGACTTTTTATTATGGAGAAAAAACAAGTTTTAAAACGTTTATATGTTGGAGGACTTGGCCATACAGTATCTGAGGCTGAACTGCAGGAAAGATTCAGCAAGTTTGGAAATGTTACAGATGCGGAAATTGTTATCAGGAAAGATGACCAGGGGAACACTATGAAGACTTTTGCTTATATCAACATTAGCATTTCTGAAGCAGATCTTAAAAGATGTATATCTGTTTTAAATAAACCTCTCAACCCAGCTACAGGGCTCTACCCCTGGGGCCCCTAACCCTAGCTACCGGGGCCCTACCCATTGGGCTGCTAACCCTAACTCCTTAGACCCTACCTGTGAGGCCCCTAACCCTAGCTCCAGGGGCCCTAACCGTAAGGTCTCTAACACTTGCTCCCGGGGCCCTACCACTGGGGCCCCTAACCCTAGCTCCAGGGACTCCTTCCCTGGGGCCCCTAACTCTAGCTCCAGGGGCCCAACCCGTGGGGCCCCTAACCCTCGCTCCAGGGGCCCTACCAGTGGGACCTCTAACCCTAACTGCAGGGCCCCTACCTGTGGGCCGCTAACCCTAGTTCCAGAGGCCTTACCCGTGAGACCCCTAACCCTAGCTCCAGGGGCCCTACCACTGAGGCTCATATCCCCAGCTCCATAGGATCTACTCCTAGGGCTCCTAACCCTAGCTCCAGGGATCCTACCCATGGGACCCCTAAAGGAAACTCCAGGGGCTCTAACCCTTGGGGCCCTAACCCTACCTCCAGGGGCCCCATCCCTGGTTTCCCTAACCCAGCTCTAGGGGCCCTACTCGTGGGGCTTCTTCCCCTAGCTCCAGGGGCCCTACCCGTGGTTCCTCTAACCCTAGCTCCAAGGGCTCTACCCGTGGGACCTTACCCTAGCTCCAGGGGCCGTCCTCGTGGTGCCCCTAACACTAGGTCCAGAGGTCCCACCCCTTGGAACGCTAACCCTAGCTCCAGGGGCCCTACATGTGGGAATCATAATCCTAGTTCCAATGGCCCTACCTATGGGACCCTAACCTTAGCTCCCGGGGCCCTACCCCTTGGGTCCGTTATCAAAGATCCAGGGGCCCTACCCCTTGCGCCACTAACCCTATCTCCAGGGGCCCTCTCCGTGGGGCCCCTAACCCAAGCTTCAGGGACCCGACCCCTGCATCCCCTAACCCTAGCTCCAGGGGCCCCATACCTGGGGCTCCTAACCCTAGTTCCAAGGGCCCTACCCGTGGGGTCCCTAACACTTGCTCCAGGAACCCTGCCCGTAGGGCCCTTACCTTAGCTAAAGAGGCCCTACCCGTGGGTCCTTAGCCCTAGCTCCAGAGACCCCACCCCCTGGAAACCCAAACACTAGCTCCAGGGTCCCCACACACGCGCACACTAACCCTAGCTCAAGGGTCAAGTCCCTGGGGCCCCAAATCCAATCACCAAGGGCCTTAGCCATGCGCCCACTAACGCTAGCTACAGGGGCTGTACGCGTGGAACCACTAACCCAATTTCCAGGGGTCCTACCAATGGGACCCCTGTCCCTAGTTCCAGTGTCCCAACCCATGGGACCCCTAACCCTAGGTCCATGGGCTCTACCCCTGGGGCCCCTAACCGTAGCTCCAGGCACCCCACCACTAGGACCCCTATCCCTAGGTCCATTGCCCACCCCTTGGACTCCTAACCCTAGCACCATGAGCCCCAGCCCTGGGGCCCCTAATCCAAACTCTAGGGTCCCTTCCTGTGGGGCCCCTAACCCTAGCTCCAGAGGCCCTACCCATGCGACCACTAACCCTAGCTACAGGGGCCTTACCCCTGTGTCCCCTAACCCTAGCTCCAGATGCCATATGTGTGGGCCCCTAACCCTAGCTCCAGGGGCCTGACTTCCAGTACCCCTAACCCTAGCTCCAAGGGCCCCGTCCCTATGGCTTCTAACTCTAGCTCCAGGGGCCCAACCCATGGGGATCTAACCCTAGCTACAGAGTCCTTACCCGTGGGACCCCCAAACCTAGCTCCAGGGGCCCTACCATTGGGGCCCCTAACCCTAGCTGCAGGGGCCATACCCGTCGGGCCCCTAAACCTATCTCCAGGCGCCCCACCCCGGGACCCTTTACCCTAGCTTCAGGGGCCCCATCCCTGGGGCCCTTAACCCTAGTTCCAGGGGCCCTACCCATGGGGCTCCTATCCCTAGCTTCAGGGACCCCACCCGTTGGGCCCCTAACCCTAGCTCCAAAGGCCCTACTTTTGTGACCCCTATCCCTAGCTCCAGGGAGCATACCCCTTGGGCCCCCAGTCCTAGCTCCAGGAACCGTACTCGTGGGGCCCCTATCCCTAGGGTTAGGCCTGAATAAAGATATTGCAGACAAAACCAGGTATGCCAACCTGACCAAAGTCAGGCTAACAGATGTTTTTGGGTAATTCCTGAGTGGAAAACACTGAGAAGCAGCAGCATGTCTCACAAGCGCTGGGAAAAAGTGAGATAAGTGAGAAGCTGCATTCCTGGCATAGTACCAGATGTGCTGTGTTAGGGCAGCTCCTTCGAAGAACTGATAAGAGCCCTAGTTTCCCAGCCTCCTTGTTTTCACTCCCTGGTTTTGTTCAT
Organism: Gopherus flavomarginatus; assembly: GCF_025201925.1. Taxonomy (NCBI): domain Eukaryota; kingdom Metazoa; phylum Chordata; order Testudines; family Testudinidae; genus Gopherus; species Gopherus flavomarginatus. The sequence continues at coordinate 43,967,321 of NC_066623.1, forward strand.
TGTTTGTTTTTAACTCCCCTACATTTCTAACTTTAGGTATGTATGTATACTAAAGGTGTCTAGTTTCTAGTTTCAGAGGGTAGCCGTGTTAGTATGGATCTGTAAAAGCAGCAAAGGATCCTGTGGCACCTTATAGACTAACAGACGTTTTGGAGCATGAGCTTTCGTGGGTGAATACCCACTTCCTCAGATGCATGTAATGGAAATATCCAGGGGCAGGTATACATATGTGTGCTAGCAAGCAAGCTAGAGATAACGAGGTCAGTTCAATCAGGGAGGATGAGGCCCTGTTCTAGCAGTTGAGGTGTGAAAACCAAGAGAGGAGAAACTGGTTCTGTAATTGGCAAGCCATTCACAGTCTTTGTTCAATCCTGAGCTGATGGTGTCAAATTTACAGATGAACTGAAGCTCAGCAGTTTCTCTTTGAAGTCTGGTCCTGAAGTTTTTTTGCTGCAGGATGGCCACCTTAAGGTCTGCTATAGTGTGGCCAGGGAGGTTGAAGTGCTCTCCTACAGGTTTTTGTATATTGCCATTCCTAATGTCTGACTTGTGTCCATTTATCCTTTTCCGTAGAGACTGTCCAGTTTGGCCGATGTACATAGCAGAGGGGTATTGCTGGCATATGATGGCGTATATTACATTGGTGGATGTGCAGGTGAATGAACCAGTGATGGTGTGGCTGATCTGGTTAGGTCCTGTGATGGTGTCGCTGGTGTAGATATGTGGGCAGAGTTGGCATCGAGGTTTGTTGCATGGATTGGTTCCTGAGCTAGAGTTATTATGGTGTGGTGTGCAGTTACTGGTGAGAATATGTTTCAGGTTGGCAGGTTGTCTGTGGGCAAGGATTGGTCTGCCACCCAAGGCCTGTGAAAGTATGGGATCATTGTCCAGGATGGGTTGTAGATCCTTGATGATGCGTTGGAGGGGTTTTAGCGGGGGCTGTATGTGATGGCCAGTGGAGTCCTGTTGGTTTCTCTCTTGGGTTTGTCTTGCAGTAGGAGGCTTCTGGGTACACGTCTGGCTCTGTTGATCTGTTTCCTTATTTCCTCGTGTGGGTATTGTAGTTTTGAGAATGCTTGGTGGAGATTTTGTAGGTGTTGGTCTCTGTCTGAGGGGTCAGAGCAGATGCGGTTGTACCTCAGTGCTTGGCTGTAGACAATGGATCGTGTGATGTGCCCGGGATGGAAGCTGGAGGCATGAAGGTAGGCATAGCGGTCGGTGGGTTTTCGATATAGGGTGGTGTTAATGTGACCATCACTTATTTGCACCGTGGTGTCAAGAAAGTGGACCTCCCGTGTAGATTGATCCAGGCTGAGGTTGATGGTGGGGTGGAAGCTGTTGAAATCATGGTGGAATTTTTCCAGAGTCTCCTTCCCATGGGTCCAGATGATGAAGATGTCATCAATGTAGCGTAGATAGAGAAGGGGTGTGAGTGGACGAGAGCTGAGGAAGCGTTGTTCCAGGTCGGCCATGAAGATATTGGCATATTGTGGGGCCATGCGGGTGCCCATAGCAGTGCCACTGATCTGGAGATATATATTGTCATCAAATTTGAAATAGTTGTGTGTAAGTATAAAGGCACAGAGCTCAGCAGCCAGTTGTGCTGTGGCATCATCAGGGATAGTGTTTCTGACAGCTTGTATTCCATCTGTGTGTGGGATGTTTGTGTAGAGAGCCTCTACATCCATGGTGGCTAGGATGGTGTTTTCTGGGAGGTCACCAATGCATTGTAGTTTCCTCAGGAAATCAGTGGTGTCGCGGAGATAGCTGGGAGTGCTGGTGGCATAGGGTCTGAGTAGAGAGTCCATATATCCAGACAGTCCTTCAGTGAGAGTGCCAATGCCCGAGATGATGGGGCGTCCAGGATTGCCGGGTTTGTGGATCTTGGGTAGTAGATAAAATAACCCTGGTCGGGGCTCTAGGGGTATGTTGATTTCTTCTGGTGTTAGTGTAGGGAGTGTCCTGAGTAGATGCTGTAGTTTCTTAGTGTATTCCTCAGTGGGATCTGAGGGAAATGGCCTGTAGAATTTGGTATTGGAGAGTTGTCTGGCCACTTCCCTCAGATCCCACTGAGGAATACACTAAGAAACTACAGCATCTACTCAGGACACTCCCTACACTAACACCAGAAGAAATCAACATACCCCTAGAGCCCCGACCAGGGTTATTCTATCTACTACCCAAGATCCACAAACCCGGCAATCCTGGACGCCCCATCATCTCGGGCATTGGCACTCTCTCTGAAGGACTGTCTGGATATATGGACTCTCTACTCAGACCCTATGCCACCAGCACTCCCAGCTATCTCCGCGACACCACTGATTTCCTGAGGAAACTACAATGCATTGGTGACCTCCCAGAAAACACCATCCTAGCCACCATGGATGTAGAGGCTCTCTACACAAACATCCCACACACAGATGGAATACAAGCTGTCAGAAACACTATCCCTGATGATGCCACAGCACAACTGGCTGCTGAGCTCTGTGCCTTTATACTTACACACAACTATTTCAAATTTGATGACAATATATATCTCCAGATCAGTGGCACTGCTATGGGCACCCGCATGGCCCCACAATATGCCAATATCTTCATGGCCGACCTGGAACAACGCTTCCTCAGCTCTCGTCCACTCACACCCCTTCTCTATCTACGCTACATTGATGACATCTTCATCATCTGGACCCATGGGAAGGAGACTCTGGAAAAATTCCACCATGATTTCAACAGCTTCCACCCCACCATCAACCTCAGCCTGGATCAATCTACACGGGAGGTCCACTTTCTTGACACCACGGTGCAAATAAGTGATGGTCACATTAACACCACCCTATATCGAAAACCCACCGACCGCTATGCCTACCTTCATGCCTCCAGCTTCCATCCCGGGCACATCACACGATCCATTGTCTACAGCCAAGCACTGAGGTACAACCGCATCTGCTCTGACCCCTCAGACAGAGACCAACACCTACAAAATCTCCACCAAGCATTCTCAAAACTACAATACCCACACGAGGAAATAAGGAAACAGATCAACAGAGCCAGACGTGTACCCAGAAGCCTCCTACTGCAAGACAAACCCAAGAGAGAAACCAACAGGACTCCACTGGCCATCACATACAGCCCCCAGCTAAAACCCCTCCAACGCATCATCAAGGATCTACAACCCATCCTGGACAATGATCCCACACTTTCACAGGCCTTGGGTGGCAGACCAATCCTTGCCCACAGACAACCTGCCAACCTGAAACATATTCTCACCAGTAACTGCACACCACACCATAATAACTCTAGCTCAGGAACCAATCCATGCAACAAACCTCGATGCCAACTCTGCCCACATATCTACACCAGCGACACCATCACAGGACCTAACCAGATCAGCCACACCATCACTGGTTCATTCACCTGCACATCCACCAATGTAATATACGCCATCATATGCCAGCAATGCCCCTCTGCTATGTACATCGGCCAAACTGGACAGTCTCTACGGAAAAGGATAAATGGACACAAGTCAGACATTAGGAATGGCAATATACAAAAACCTGTAGGAGAGCACTTCAACCTCCCTGGCCACACTATAGCAGACCTTAAGGTGGCCATCCTGCAGCAAAAAAACTTCAGGACCAGACTTCAAAGAGAAACTGCTGAGCTTCAGTTCATCTGTAAATTTGACACCATCAGCTCAGGATTGAACAAAGACTGTGAATGGCTTGCCAATTACAGAACCAGTTTCTCCTCTCTTGGTTTTCACACCTCAACTGCTAGAACAGGGCCTCATCCTCCCTGATTGAACTGACCTCGTTATCTCTAGCTTGCTTGCTAGCACACATATATATACCTGCCCCTGGATATTTCCATTACATGCATCTGAGGAAGTGGGTATTCACCCACGAAAGCTCATGCTCCAAAACGTCTGTTAGTCTATAAGGTGCCACAGGATCCTTTGCTGCTTTTAGTTTCTAGTTGTTAAAAGAAGGGAGTGGGTTGCTCCAGTGAATAATTTATGACGCGACAGAACTGTCTATATAGGCTTATACTAAGATTTAAAGAGCGGGCTGGTTCTCTCGGGAGACGAGCTGCTCTATATTGATGCGTGCACTTGTCAATAAAGAGCTTTTGATCGGACGTTGCTGGTGTTGCCTGTCTCTTTCGCGGTCAGACAGCTAACTTTGCCATCTGGGGGTTAGAGTCCCTGACACTAGGTCCAGGGGCTCTATCCCTGGGGCCCCTGACCCTATCTCCAGGGGCCCTACCCGTGGGGACCCTAACCCTAGTTCTATGGGACCTCCCCATGGGGCCCCTAGCCTTAGCTCCATGGGCCCTACCCGTGGGGACCTTAACCCTAGCTCCAGGAGCCCCATCCTTGGGGCCCCTAAATCTAGCTCCTGAGCTCATCCCCGTGGGGCACCTAACCCTAGCTCCAGAGGCCCTTCCCTTAGGATCCCTAACCCAAGCTTCAGGGGCCTTACCCCTGGGGTGCCTAACCCTACCTTCAGGGGCCCTACCCGTGGGGCCTCTAACCCTAGTTCCAGGGGCCCCATTCCTGGAACCCCTATCCCTAGCTCCATGGGCCCCATCTCTGGGGCTCCAAACCCTAGCTGCATGGGCCCTACCCCTGGGTCCCCTAACTCTAGCTTCAGGGGCCCTACCAGTGGGACCCCTAACCCTAGTTCCATGGGTCCCACCCCTTGGACCCCTAACCCTTGCTCCAGAGGCCCCATTGCTGGGGATCCAAACCCTTGCTCAAGGTGCCCTGCCCATGGGGCCGCTAACCCTAGCTCCAGGGACCCCACCCCTAGACACCCGAACACTAGCTGCAGGCACCCCACCCCTGGGACCCCCAACCCTTGCTCCTGTGGCCCCGTCCCTGGGGCTCCTAGCCCTAGCTCAAGGGTCCCTACATGTGGGAACCCTAACCCTAGCTCCAACGGCCCTTCCCGTGGGGCCCCTAACCCTAGCTCCAAGGTCCCTTCTCGTGGGACCCTTAACCCTATCTGCAGGCCCTGTACCCCTGGGTCCCCTAACCCTAGCTTCAGAGGCCCTACCCATGGGGCCCTTTACCATAGGTCAAGGGGCCCTATGCATGGGTCCCCCAACCCTAGCTCAAGGGGCCCTATCTCTGGGGCCCCTAAACCTAGCTCCAGGGGCCCTGCCCGTTGGACCCCTTTGCCTAGCTCCAGGGTCCCTTGAAACACTTGGGAAAATGTGTTTGACTGTTCAGGCATTGGGAGCTCAGCGAAGAATGCAAATGCTTTTCAAAGACTGCGGGGACTGTGGGATCGCTGGAGTCCTCAGTCTTCCCTCCCTCCCTCCATGAACGTCCATTTGATTCTTTGGCTTTCCGTTACGCTTGTCACGCAGCACTGTGCTGAGTCCCGGCTGTGGACTCTGTCTATCATAGCCTGGAGATTTTTTCAAATGCTTTGTCATTTCGTCTTCTGTAACGGAGCTCTGATAGAACAGATTTGTCTCTCCATACAGCGATCAGATCCAGTACCTCCCAGACGGTCCACGCTGGAGCTCGTTTTGGGTTTGGGACTGCATCGCCACCTGTGCTGATCAGAGCTCCATGCTGGGCAAACAGGAAATGAAATTCAAAATTCGCGGGGCTTTTCCTGTTTACCTGGCCAGTGCATCCTAGTTCAGATTGCTTTCCAGAGCGGTCACAAGGGTGCACTGTGGGATACTGCCCGGAGGCCAATACTATTGAATTGCGGCCACACTAACCCTAATCCAACATGGCAATACCGATTTCCGCGCTACTCCCCTCGTCGGGGAGGAGTACAGATACCGGTATTAAGAACCCTTTTATATCGATATAAAGGGCTTCATTGTGTGGACGGGTGCAGAGTTAATTCGTTTTAATGCTGTTAAATTCGGTTTAAATGCATAGTGTAGACGAGGCCTAAGAAAGCGGCTGTTTGACCTACAAACAACGACAAAGTAAAACCTGCAAGAGCAGCCTTTCAGTTCAGAGGCCTGATAATAAGATGTTACTAACAACTGATGAAAGAGTTACAAACGACTCAAAACCATACTCAGAACAAACCAAATAGGAACACAGACAACACCATTTTTCTTCACTGCTCTTCAACCACGATATTCTCCCAATAGGGAGGTCCACCGCTCCTGGGGGTTCAGTGCCACAGTAACAAGGTGATGTGTGCAAGGGATGGAGGAAGCTGCTATTCCATCTCCCTAGTCCAAAAATCAGTTTAATAGCTAGTCCTGAGATAGAGGAAGTATCAGTTATTAAAGTCATAAGAACTAATTTAACATTGTGATTCCAGCCAATGTTAAAATGATATAACATTCAGGTTAATAGAAACATTTCTAGTCCTCTGCATAGAACGCTCAAATGATGCAAAAATAGCAAGTTTGCTTTAAAAAGTCATAAAAGGGGTGTCATCCAGAATCTGACACTTGGTGAAACGTAAGTCTAGAACACACAACCAGTTTGGGGATTGTGCTCTGCTTCTTCATAATCTGCCCTGAGGTTGCCACTCACAGTCACAAGCTGCTCCAGATGGCTGGGCCCTCTCATGGATCAGTAACTGGTTAGCAGCTTGGAAAGAAAGAGTAGGACTAAATAGTCGTTTTTGCAGTGGAAAGAGGTAAATAAGAGGCTTCCAAAGTATGAGACAAGGCTACAGACATTAGGGCTGGTCAGTTTAGACAAGACCGTAGAGCACCAGTTCTCAACCAGGTGTCTGCCAAAAGAAACCAGGCTTGACCCACATCCCCAAGCCACCAAGCCTACCTGCCTGCATTGAAGGGGGAGAGAAAGGGCACAACAAAAAACTGCAGCATCAATGCAGAAGAGAGAACTCTTCCCCTATCATTATCAGTAAGGGTTGCCTCACAGCCACTGATTCCCTGAACAGAAATAGCAAAAGTCTAACCACAATTCTACTTCCTTTCCACTACAAGAAATAATGGGTGGGAGCTGCTCTCTTGAGACTGTCCTGCTGCTGTCCAGGCACATGGCAGACAGAGCTGGGCCCGCAAGCCGAGGGTTTTGATCGCTTGAAGGCCCAGAGGGAAAAGAGACAAGTGCTCGTGTATCAGAGAATGGCTTTGATCCATTGACCTCTGGGTTATGGGCCCAGCACGCGTCCGCTGCACCACTCTGCTGGCTCTTTACTCCCACTGCTACCCAGCCACCTCTATCTGGATTAGTGCCTTACGAGCTCTCACGCTGGCAGGCATATGCGCCGGCTGCTAGGCAGCTGCCCTGGTCACAGGCTTTTACAGATTCTACAGGGTAAAAAGGATCTATTTGGGGTTTGGACCCCATTGGGAGCTGGGTAGCTGAGTGATGGAGACGGGAGTACTGCTTAAACTGTTTTCAATTAAGCCTTCAGCTCGTGGGGGATGAGGTTCAGCCTTTGATCCGTGTCTGCAGCAGGCAAGCGCCTCTGGCTCAATCGGTGCCCACCCTGCCCCCACTGTATTAGCAGACTAAAACCTGGAGCAAAGGCACACGCCTTGCAAGGGAACAGGAGCCGGGATCTCGAACAAATGTCAACATTTTAGTAAGATGACGTTCAAAGAAGAAAAAGGTGTACGGTACAGCATTTAGGTGTAGAAGTTTCTGGTGATCATGGAACAATGTACAGATTACCCAGGGGGTGCGAAGTTCGGTTTAAGATCGGGTGGCGTAAGGAATACAGAATCTGCAATAGCCCTGACTGGGGGTAAAAGGTTAACGTACAGACACTGAGTTTGGAGGGTATGTTATCCATGTGAGGGCTACGTTCAGGTGTGGAGTTTAAGAAGCAGGTACGACAATGAGAATGGATTCACCCGCGTTTGGTGAGTTTTAACATTCAGTGTTTTTTAATCTTTGCCACAATCTAGTTTAAGCAGGGTCGGTATGAACTCTACCCTGCCATCTGTTGGTGATCTGTTGTAAAGGCCTTTTGGGGCTGATGTCATTTGCATGGTTACACCCACCCCAGATTGCATGAGGGGAGTGCTTGTCCAAATGGTCATTTCAGCTGCTGTGGGATCCCCCATCTCTTTGTTATTGGGGCAGGATTAATCAAGTGTATTTTCCTGTTTAGTTTGGATCAAGGAGAGAGTAACTGTACCCGGCATTTGAGGCCTGAGAGCTTGCCCCTCGCTTGGAAAGGACTCATCATTAAGGGGTATGGGTTCCAAACCACCCCCTCTTCCCCAAGTGTGTGGGAAATAGAAATAGATGTTTGTTCTTGGTCTGATTGATTTTGTGTCGGGAGTCTAAAGACAGAGGTATTTTTGAATATCTTTAGAATTGTTGTTAGTACTGAAGTTCCTCATCTTAAAGTTATGCTATTAGATTTCTTCTACAGTATATTTTGGTGCTGAAAGGTAAAAGGTTGCTCTGCGTGTGCTGTTATGGAGTGAAGTAACAAAGGTTGGTTGCAGAGAGGGTGCATGTGCCACCCGTGCTATGGTCCCAGAGTCCAGAATTTGCATAAACTCACCCCCTTACCTGTGACTAACAAGCTTGCCCTGCTAACTCTTCCAGCAAAACAGGCCAAAGAAAGTGTATGCAAGCCCTGTACCTCAGCCTCAGTACTATTTTCGGTTCCTTCCCACAGATCTTTCACTCCGCACCAGTCCAGTTCCTTGCTGTTGCTTGTCCAACCACTGCATGCATGTGCTAGACCGGACCCTGAGCTGATTCCTGACTGTTGTGCTCCATACAGCCTGGCCTGTCTGTGTCTCTGTGGTGCAATGGGTCAGCACGTTTGGCTCTTAACTGAAAGGATGGTGGTTCAAGCCCACCCAGGGACAGTGATAAGCCTATGCTACTTCCTTGCTTTCCTGCAGGCAGGGCCGGCTTTAGGCCAATTCAACCAATTCCCCTGAATCGGGCCCCGCACCCAAGCCCTGCTGGTGCACTGTTCTAGGGTGGCCCAGCTTCCCCAGGGGGCAATTTAAAGGGCCTGGGGCTCCCAGCAGGGACTGGAGCCTCAGGCTGTTTAAATTGCCACCAGAGCCCCACTGCTGGAGACTTGGGGGCTATTTAAAAAGTCTGGGGCTCCCCTTGCTTCTACCGCCCCGGCCCTTTAAATAGCCCCTGAGCCCTGCGCTGCTGCTGCTACCTTGGTGGAGGAGGGGGCACTTACCGTACAGGGTAGGCTGTACCCCCTGTACCCGCACCCCTGCCCACAGCCAGCCCCTGCTGCACCCCCTGCCCTGCCTGCACCAGCCCCGCACTCCGTGCCCTGTCTCCAGTCAAGCCTTGCCGCACTCCCCTGCCTTAAGCCAGCCAGTCCCACACTCCTCTGTCTCCAGGCCTGCCAACCCCTGTGCACTCCCCTGAGGCCCTGCCTGAAGCCAACCAGCCCACTCCACCCCACATCCCCCTGCCTGCTGCCAGCCCCTGTCAGCAGCCTGTCCCACACACCCTGCCCTGCCTGCAGCCAGCCCATTTGCAGCCAGTCCTGCACCCCCTGTCCTGTCTGCAGCCAGCCCCGCATGCCTTGCCCTGCTTGCAGCCAGACCCTACCTCCAGTCAGCCCCTGCCCTGCCTCCAGTCAGCCCCATGTCCACTGGTGCCCTGCAGTTCCCAGGGCAGTAACCCTGCACACATGCTGCAATGAGAGGGGCAGTGAACATCTGTGACCCACACATGTGCACAGGGTGATCAGTCAGCAAGTGTGAAAAATTGGAACAGGGTGGGGGTAATAGGATCCTATATAAGCAAAAGACCCCCCAAATCGGGACTGTCTCTATAAAATCGGGACATCTGCTCACCCTAGCACACCCCCAGGGAGTGGCGGGGACCCACACATGTGAAACGGAGCTCATTTCTAGTTCAGGCCCATCTTTTTAAAAAAGAATTTTAGGTAGGGTAAACATACATCCGTATTTTCCTGGACATGTCCAGCTTTTTGGTTCTTAAATAGACCATCTAGGAAAAATTTTTAAAAATATGGATGTATGGTAACCCTATTGGTACAAAAAATACATACTGTGGCACATCCCTTAAATCAGAACTTTTTACAGGGAACCGGCTGCTAAGAAATGAAAGGCTTTTATTTACATGGTTTTTTTTTTCGTCTTCCCTGCCGGGGCCCCGCCGAATATGTTCGAATTGGGCCCCGCACTTCCTAAAGCTGGCCCTGCCTGCGGAGAGCCTCAAAGGTCCCATTTTGCTGCCTCTTGGCCTCAGTGCGTTCAGCTAGTGGCCCAAAGACCGCGCTGGATGTCATTCAGAAACCCATCTCCCAGCAGCTGTTCCAGAGGCTCAGGTTTAATCCTCAAGGCCGAGCACAAAAACTTTCAGCCAGGAACATTTCGCTCTCTCCCCGCCTCCGCCCAAGTGGCAAAGGAGAAGCAGACGAGACACGCCGGCTCAAAGACGCCTCCCTCCCACTTCCCTGTAGGCTGTGCAAAGCTCTTGGCCTGCCTCACGCCTTGTCAGGAAAGCGCGGCCATGCTGCTCACGCCTGAGTCACGTCCGCAGCCAGGCCTGCCCTGGCTGACGGTGTGCAGAGCCACGCCAGTCAATGGCAGTTTGAGTCAGGAGCCTAGGCTCTTTCCCCTGACAGCCACACACACAGCACTGCCTGGTGTCCCGAAAGCCTCCTTCCTGTTCCCCCGCAGCACACGCTGCCTGCCAGTGTGGGTGGGAAAAGGGGACCAGGAAGTATTGCAGCCTCATTCCAGGACAGGAAGCCCTCGCCATACCCAGGCCTGCCTCTTGCCTTCAGTCCAGGTAGCCTCATGGCCTAGGCTCTTGGTGCTCTGCTGGTCACTGCCTTGCTGGAAGGCCCTGAGGGAAAAGAAGCAAGCACACATGTAGCAGAGGATGGCTTTGATCCATTAATCTCTGGGTTATGGGCCCAGCACACTTTTGCTGCACCATTCTGCTGATTTTTCATGACCGCTGCCACTCAGTCACCACTATCTGGATTAGCACCTTATGCGCTCTCACGCTGGCAGGCAGATGCGCAGTCTGCTAGGCAGCTGTCCTGGTCACAGGATATTACAGCTTCTACAGGGTAAAAGGGATCTATTTGGGGTTTGGACCCCATTGGGAGCTGGATAGCTGAGTGCCAGAGACGGGAGCACTTCTTAAACTGTTTTCAGTTAAGCCTTCAGCTTCACCCTCACCTGAAAAGTACTCACCATTAAGGGGTATGGGTTCCAAATGCCAAAAGCATGTGGGAGGTAAGAATGGATGTTTAGCTGTCTGTGGTTGTATTAGTTGATTTCCTTTTTGCTGTTCCTGGTGTGTAAAGGCAGAGACATTTTTGAATCTCTTAAAATTGCTGTTAGTGCTACAGTCCCTCACCTTAAGCTTATGCTATTAGATTTTTTCTGTGATATATTCTGTTTCTGAAAGGTAAAAGGTCGCTCTGTGTGTGGCATTATGGAGTGAGGTAGCAAATGTTGGTTGCAGAAATGGGGCATGTGCCACAACAGTCCTGCTCCCCAGCTGCATTCCCTGAGTCCAACCAGCAAAATTTCCATGCAGTCAGAGTGGAAAAGAGCATTTTACCTAACTGTGAAGTTGCTTACAACTTTCAGTGTGGAAGTGAGATCAGCACCCCCCACTTTAAGTATATCTAAAATTTATACTTAACTATTAGTGATCTTAGGTCTGTAGCATAAAACTAAATTTGTACTACAATTATAAAAAGCTTTATTTTTAAACTAGAAAAGAAAAAAAGCCATAAAATCTGCAGTTGGAAACTTCAAAAAAAACCACAGTACTAAATTTAAATATTCATTTTCAAACTTTTTTATTTCACTATGCTTTGGAACCCATGTCCCTTGCCTAATGAGATATATGTAGGTTCGGGTGACTCCCAAAAGCATGAACTGCTAAGGACCGTTCTACTGTCCTTGATTCATATCACCAGGATAACTACACTTTATTACTCCTGCCCTAATAAGAAAGAGATTGGGGGTCTCACAGCAGCCGAAATGACCATTTGGACAAGCACCCCCATCATGCAATGCGAGGTGGGTGTGACCATGCACATCAGCAACAAAAGACTTTTACAACACATCACCAACAGATGTCAGGGTAGAGTTCATTCTGACCCTGCTTACATCCTCCCCACAACCAAGAATTGGTGCTCCTGGTAAATCACACTCCCTATTATATCAAATCATTGGTATTGAATGCTGAAGTCACAACTAGCAAAAGTAGCCACCCATCTCTGCCATGCAGCATCCAGCTTAGCCCTTGTTAACACATAAGTCAGTGGATTGTTCTCTGTCCATACCTGAAACTGAGCACCACACAAGTAGTCTCCAAAGTTCTCAGTGATGGCCCATTTCAAGCCCAAGAACTGCAGCTGGTGGATGGGATAGCAAGTTTCGCTATCAGACAGTCTTCAGCTGGCAAAGGTTACAGATTTACATTTGCCTTCCACTTCCTGGTACGAGACTGCTCCCAAACCCTCCAAACTGGCATCAGCATGCAGGATAAATGGCTTGTTTGAGTCAGCAGAGACTAGGACTGGCACATGAATCAGGCAAATAATGATTTCCCGTAAAGCTCTGTCACATCTCTCATCCCGCCATGTCTCAAATGGAGAGGAGAGGAGCCCCTCCCCTGTCCCAGCCCAAGAACACCAGATCTGTGCAGGTAAGATGTCTGTAGCCCAAACCAGCTGGAGCTGCTGGGGAGAGGAGTTCTCCCCTCAGCCCAGGCCCACTGGAGTTGCTATTGCAGTGGGGGAGAGATGTCTTTCATCTAGTTCTTAGATGCCCTGATAAGAGGGGGGTTGAGTTTTTTCTTCCCATCTACAGCTCAAACTTCTTTTTCCCCCACCACTTTCTGCTCTATCCTGATCTCCATCTTTCACCTCAATTCTCTTTTTCCTGGTCTTGTTCCAAAGCCCTGACAGCCCAATTCTCTGCCCTAACCCCGTGCCCTCTACTGCACCCTGAACCTCTCATTCTAACCCCACCCTAGAGCCTGCACTCCCAGGGCCAGTGCCCTCATCCACCTGCACTCCAACTCTCTGTCCCATGTACCCTGATTTAGGGTGTACTAATAATATTAATTTGGATAATATGATGAAAATTTAATTTATTAGCTTACATTTTATTTAATTTAATTGAGTTACAAAGTTACAGTTGCTTTACTGCTACTCAATAGATACATAAGGCATTATATGCAACAAAGTTTTGGTTAATGTCTCTTACCACACTTTCTTGATAACCTGGTGGTAAGAGACACAGAATCAGCCTTGCAGTTCAGGTTTCTCAATTCTTGAGTGAAAGATGCAGCGCTTAGAAAATGTTACTGTTACTTAGGGTTTACTTGACTAAGTTAAACTTAAAATCAAAACCTAATAAACAAAGAATAAAAACTTACGGAAATGGAGCTTAGCCTAGTTCCCTTGAAACTTAAAGTTTCAGAACAAGTACAGCCTACTACTAGTACATAGAGAGAGAGTGGAGGAAGTAAGTCAGAATGATAGAGTGAAGTGCTCTAGTGAGGTGGGCTACCTCTTTTATAGGGCACAAGCACCGGAAATCCTTCCTCCTATGTCCAAATTTCATTCCTCACCCACAAAACGTTAGGGTACGCTTACTTCACAGGCTAGTATGTTTGTGCATGTTGATGACATGTACATATGCACATAAGTTCCCTTGTGTTGTACCTGTTAAGTCTGTGGGTAGAATACTGAAAAAAAAAACCCGATACCATTCTCCATTGTCGATTGGTCTAAGTAAAGGTCTTAGACAGGCGTGAGTACTTATCTATTTAAGTAACAAGATACAGGTCAACTTTGCTTTCTTAGTAAAAGGTCACAATATAGATATGCTAACCTTGCCTTAGCTTAACATACAGGATATGGCCTGTAGGGTCTCGTAAGTCATGTGCCCCAGCCTCCTAATCATTTCTATTGCCCGCCACTGGACCCTCTCCAAATTGTCCACATCCCTTCGCATATGGGAACCAACCCCAAAAGTACCCACATTTCACCCCAATGGCCCCCAAATGCCAGATTTTAATATGTACATAGGGTGCTCCCATGGTCATGTCACTCCCGAGCTCTCCAGTGGAGCCTGCTGGTGGAGAACAAGGTCAAAATCAGCCAGGACGTCGCTCAGTAAATTCCCTGTGCTCCCAGCAGGTGGTGTCGGAAAGCTCCAAGATGGCTCACTTCCCTTTCTCTCATCAGCTTCAGGCCCCAGGGTTACAAATGCCCAAACTAGTTGGGATTCTCCCCTGGGATCAGGGTGTGGGGCTGCTCTGAGGGGATGGACTTGCACACTTGGGATATTAGTGCAAAGATACAATTTCAATTTCTCTTAGAGAAATTTGAGGGCAATTTATATTTGGTAAAAATCTTATTTCGTGAAAGGAAAGCTGCAGTGATATCCTGGTTACTGGGGTGCAAAACACTTTCCTCCTGCAAGAAACAAGAAGTTAGAATTAGACATTTACATCATTTGTTCCAATGTTGGCACAGGTTTAATTTTGCTTCTGTGCAGGTTTGTTTCAGCCGGTGACTGTTTTGGTTTATTGGGTTGTTTTGGTTTTTTAAGTTGGAATGGAGATTTTAATTGACATTTGCTGGATTCGAATGGCTGACCTGCAACACCAGTTTTGACATACTTCTGCATATTTTATACAGATTTGGCCAGTATTCAAGGATACTATTCCTTTATAGGAGGTTTTAGAGTTCAGGCTTATTTATTTGATGTTATTTTATCATCCTGCTGTAGCACACCTTTTTGATAAAACCTTGAAATTATTAATTTATGGCATTTGTTAGTTTTTTATTTTAAAAACAAAGTTTTTCTTAATGTTTGGGTTTTAAATTAAGCATTGTTTTGGGTTTCAAATTTTCATTTAGGTTTTGGTTGTTGATGGGATCTTTAAGAACTTTGGATTTAATACTAAAATTTGGACAGATTTAGCTTATTGAAAGTAAACTGTTCACTGTTTTATTTTAATAAAGGTTGTATTGCTGTAAACCCTGGCCAGTGGGAGAGGAGATGAGCCTGGCCTTTAATTGAGAAGGAGCAGAGGCATGGGAGAGGCCAGGTGATGGGAGGGCACAGCCCCCCAATTTTTTTTGTCTACCCACCTCAGTCTCCCACCAAACGAGAAGAGTCTGATGCCACTCCTGCTGGTCACTGGGTATCACTGCTGCTCCATGGGAAACATGCTCTGTGCATTACCCAGCTTGGTGAGAAACACACTCTGTGCCTTACCGTGACTGGTCTGTGGGTGTCACTGCTCCTAGAAGGCAGACACACGCTGTGCATTACACCACCTGACCGCTGGGTGTCATTGCTGTATCAATGGAAACACTTTCTGTGCATTACCCTGAATGACCACGAGGTGTCACTGCTGCTCCAAGGGAAACATACTCTGTGTGTTACCCTGATTGGCCACTTGGTGTCACTGCTGCGCCAAGCAAAACACATTCTGTGCATTACACTGACTGCCCACTGGGTGTCACTGCTGCGCCAAGGGAGACATAAGAGCGGCCAGACTGATTCAGACGCAAAGTCCATCTAGCCCAGTATCCTCCTGTCTTCTGACAGTGGCCAGTGCCAGGTGCCCCAGAGGGAATGAACAGAGCAGGGAATCATCAAGCGATCCATCCCCTGCCGCCCATTCCCAGCTTCTGGCAAACAGGCTACAGGCACCATCCCTGCCCACCCTTGCTAATAGCCCTTGATGGATCTATCCACCATAAACTTATCTAGTTCTTTTTTGAACCCTGTTATAGTCTTGCCCTTCACAACATCCTCTTGCAAGGAGTTCCACAGGTTAATTATGCAACTGTCTTGAGTTTACCCCCCCCTCCCCTGGCAAGGTTGTATATGGAAAAGAGGATGAGGATGAGGAGAGCCATGATGTGTCTGTCAGTGGCTGGTGCCTCAGTTTCCTCTAGGCAGCAGTGCTGCAGGCTCCTTTGGTCTGTGCCCATGCAACTGTGTCTGGGGAAGGAGGAGTAGAGGCTCATTCTTCCCAGCCCCACGCCCCACCCCCAGCAGCTGGGGAATCCAGGCCAAATTTAATCCTGGTAGCTGGGCTGGGATTAGCCTGGGCTGGGGTAGGGCTGGGGAGGAATTGGGAGGGATACAGACGCACCTGCTGTGAGGGAAGATCCTCCCATTCCCTGCCAACCCCATTCACTCCTTGCAGCACGGCACCCCCTAGCATTTCTTTCTCTGTCATGGGAGCTGTCTGCTGCTTCTTCTCCCTTAGCATCATCTCTCCCCATCCTGGAGCACTGCCATTGCCCATCCTGTGCAAACAGGCAGGCCCCGGTGTGCCCCATGGCACTGCCCTGCAATTGTGGAGGCAGCTGTTGGATGGAGCCATATCAAAATATGGGGGGTGGGCAAGGCTGGGGACCAGGACTCCTGGGTTCTCCCCTCAAATGTGGGAGGGGAGTGGAGATTAGGGGGTAGAGTGGGGGAGGGACAGGGCTGGGATCCAGGGCTACTGCTTTTTCTGCTTTTCTCCACCTCCTGCAGCTGCCTCGATCCTTTCAATGTGTTTCTTGTTCCATATTCATTTGCTGACTTGTGTAAATCACCCCAGAGGTGGCTGCATCTCAGTGTTGGGTGAGGCACCCTTGGCTGCATCACCTCCTAACCGTGTCTCTCTCCCCCTTCGGGTGACCCTGCAGCACTCAGCAAACATCCACAAGATCATGGGGCACTTTGAGCACTGCGCAGGCAGGGGCCAGGCGCCCAGCCCTCCCTCCAGAGAATGGGACACAGCATCGACTACTTTTACAGGATTAAAAAGGGGCAAAAGAGGGCAAATCAGAGGAGTAGGTGGCCAGGGTCTGAGCAGGGGGTGGAAATTGACTGGTCGCGGGTAAAGCAGCTGGAGGCAGAGTTAGGAGAGGGACTGAAGGCAAAGTCAGGGAGGTGGGAAGGAGCCGGAGTTAAGCCCGGAGGGGGGCGCTGCCAGAGGGTTAAACCCCGGCACAGGCAGGGGCCGAGGGGGAACAGTTATCCCGGTGGGCTGAGACTCCAGTGTTTGCAAACTTGGGTGGGGGGAGCAAAGGGCTTTTTTATTTCCCCTCTCACTGGCAGCACCTCTCAGCATGGACTTCCCAGGGCTGGGCTATTAAAGGCACAGGCATCCCACTGCCTAGACACTGCAGCTCCTCTCTGATGTAACCTACTGAGGTGCTGCAGTAGGAGACTCAATTCAGTGAAACTGGGCATTCCCTATACCCCCCCCAGCCAGGGGGCTGTGCACCCCCTTCCCCGATTTTCCCCCACACCCCCTCCCTCAGTGGTCAGGTAGTTACATGCAGCGCTGCCAATGTTGTCATTGGTTGCAAATTTGAATGGAAATTGAAACGTTAACACACACTTTAAAAGCAGATACAACGTATGAAACTACTTGTACCTGAGAAAGTCAAATAGGTTTTGGAAAATCTGGACAAAGCTGGGTTTCCTCACCCAGCTGTTGTGTTTGCTGACAATGTTGGTGCATTGGCTTCGGCAGTTTTGGCCAACCTTAGAATTTCAAATGATGATTTGTAAGCGAGGTGTGAATGAGCTCTCCCCCTGGCAGCTACTGATGACCAGGGTTGGGGGGGAAGCTTTGGGACCAGACTGTATTTACATGAACTCACCTACTCTGCTGAGGTATGCAGCGGACAGAGCTGGGCTGCCTCTGCTCTAGGTGCCTGGAGGAGGAAGGTGTGTGGGGGCTCCAGCCTGGGACACTTCCTCCCTCCTGCCAAGGCCTGACTATTAATCCCAGCGCTGGCACTCCTTTCTTCAAGCGCCATGAGGGCCAGAGGAAACGTGTGGTTAGGAAGCACAAGGGGCCAAGCTTGTGAACATCAGGTGCAGCAGCAAGAATCCCAACTATCAGGGTAGCAAGTTCTAGAGCCCTATCCCACTGTGGCCATCCCTGCCAAAGACCTGGCTCTCGGATGTGTGAGTCACCCAGCAGGAGGGGAAAGATTCACTCTTACACAGCTGGAGACAGGGGAGTTGAGCTCTGGGGCATTACCAGAAGCATGGGTGGGTGGCAAGTTGTAGAAATTTTGGTGGTGCCCAGAACCCGCCCCCAAACTCCACCTCCACCTGCCTAAGACTCTGGGAGGGGGTTTTGGGGGGGATTAGGGTGCAGGATTCAGGCTTTAGGATGGAGTTTGGGTGCTGGGTGCAGGCTCCAGCAGGGTTGTAGGAAGGGGTGAGAGGTGCAGGCTCTCGGGGTCGGAAGGGGTGTACCCTCTGGGAGGGAGTGTAGGGCTGAGGATGAGGGATTCATGATGCAGGAGGGGGCTCAGGACTGGGGTAGAGTATCAGGGTTCAGAGGGAGCTCAGGGTTGGGGGTGTTGGAGAGGCTGAGGGCAGCCTACACTAGGACTCTGGGGCAGCAGTTCTGCCCAGAATCCCTCTACTCCAACAGCAGGAGCAGGCAGGGGACAGGCACATGCTGTTTTTTGTCAGGCAGGGAGGCACCACAGCAGAGGGGAGGGGTGCCATGCAGGGGCCAGGGGAAGAGACCCAACTCCAAATATTGCTGGAGCAGGGCCCCCAGCCCTGAATGTTCCTGGAGCACGAGCACCACAAATATATATAACCTGCCGCCTATGACCACAAGCCAACACAAGGTCCACTGAGATTTGAACTCAGATTACAGGATTTAGAGTCCTGAGTGCTGCCCATTACACCATGGGAGCAGCTTGTGCTGCCTTCTCTGCACATCGGTGACCCTCATGGGGCTGGCTTGTGAAAGGGGGCTCTTGGCCCTTTACTAAAACTTAGTGTGTGTGTGTGGGGGGGGTTGGTTGGCTAGTTTCAAGCACCAATAGAAGGGGGAAGGATCAATGGGAAATCAGGACTCTGAGACTGACAGTCCCCAGGGACAATGGGGAGAGGCCAAAGCTCCAAGTTAGCTGCACTAACAGGCCAGACAGTGTAATAAGAGAGTCACCAGGCCAGGGGGTCCCATCCTCTATGTGACCTTGAACTGCCTGGATGAGAGTGGGGCAGAGCTAAGGAGAGAGCAGGAGCCCGGGAAGAGCCGGGGAGCAGAGCTGTGCAGGTGTAGTGCCAGAAACTGCTGCATGTAGGAATTTGCAACCTGTAGCAGTCACTGATACCTGAGGTTGTTCTTATTTGCTGACTTGTCCTAATTGGTTAAAACTTGACAGTGGTTTCTATAGCAAAGGCCAGTCCCTGGCCCCTTGGGCCAGACATCCTCCTTCATATCACGCTAGGGTGACCACATGTCAAAGAGAAATATTGGGATGTGGGGGGTGGAGCAAAAAAAAACAAAAAGCCAGAGGGCCCCCCTGCTGCCAAGCGGAAGTGGCACAACCCCATCTCCAACCAATTCTTGGCTCCAACCTCTTCTACACCCCCAGCTCCCCCATCCTCTCACTCCTGGGCCCAGCCTGGGCTCCAAGCTCTGCCAGCCGAGCCATGATCCGGGCCCCTACTGCAGCTCCTGGGCAAGGGGTGAACCAGGCAGCTCCTGGCAGGAGCGTGTCCGCCCCACTTGTGTCTCCACCACCCCCCACCTGGGCCCTGCCTGCTCCATGCTGCCCCCCACCCCAATGCGCTGCCCGCAGGCAGCAAGGCAGGAGCATCTTCTTGCGCTGCGCTCCTGGCCATGGTCATGGCCAGTGTTGCAGACCTGCTGGGGAGGGGCGCAGCCTTCCCTCTCCCAGGTCTGCAAGGGGAATGTAAAGCGGCCGTTCCTGCGGGAGTAAGGCGCTGCCATCCCTCCGTAGCTCTGCCAGAGGACTGGGCAGCAGCAGTATAAGCAGGGGCAGGGCGCTTGATTGTTTCCCTGGCTCTGCTAAGGGACTGGAGAACGGCCGTTCCTGGGCGCGTGGTGTGCTAGGTTCCTTCCTAGCTCTGCGACGGCAGTGGGGAGCGGCCGTTATTCTGGCGGCGGGCACTGGGTTCCCTCCATAGCTTTGCCAGGGGCCTAGGGAGCAGCACTTCCTGCGGATTAGGGTGCTGCCTTCTCTCCCTAGCTCTGCGAGACCACTGAGAAATGGCCCTTCCTGCTGGGGCGGGGCGCTGGCTTCCCTACCCAGCTCTGCCAGGGGCATGGGGAGCAGCCATACCTACGGGATTAGGACGCTGTCTTCTCTCCCTAGCTCTGCGAAAAAACTGGGGAGCAGTCCTTCCTGCGGGATTAGGCGCAGCCTTCTCTTCCTACCTCTGCGACACCACTGGGGAGCAGCCCCTTCCTGTGGGATTAGGGCGCTGCCCTCCTCTCCTTAGCTCTGCGAGACCACTGGGGAGCAGCTCTTCCTGCGGGATTAGGGCGCTGCCTTCTCTCCCATCTGCGACACCACTGGGGAGCAGCCCTTCCTGTGGGATTAGGGCGCTGCCTCCTCTCCTTAGCTCTGCGAGACCACTGGGGAGTAGCCCTTCCTGCGGGATTAGGGCGCTGCATTCTCTCCGTAGCTCTGCGAGACCACTGGGAGCGGCCCTTCCTGCGGGATTAGGGCGCTGCTTCCACTCCCTAGCTTTGCGAGAATGCTGGGGAGCAGCCCTCCCTGCGGGTTTAGGGCGCTGCACTCTCTCCTTAGCTCTGCGAGACCACTGGGGAGCGGCCCGTTCCTGCGGATTAGGGCGCTGCCTCCTCTCTCTAGCTCTGCGGAGACCACTGGGGATCGGCAATTCCTGCGGGATTTGGGCGCTGCCATTCTCTCCCTAGCTCTGCGAAGTGACTGGGGAGCGGACCTTCCTGCGGGATTAGGGCGCTGCCTTCTCTCCCTAGCTCTGAGATCACTTGGAGCGGCCCTTCCTGCGGGATTAGGTCGCTGCCTTCTCTCACCTAGTTCTGCAAGACCACTGGGGAGCAGCCCTTCCAGCGGGATTCGGGCGCGCCTTCTCTCCTAGGTCTGCGAGACCACTGGCTAGCGGCCCTTCCTGCGGATTAGGGCGCTTGCCTCCTCTCTCTACCTTTGCGAGACCAATTGGGGAGCGGCCCTGCCTGCGGGATTAGGCGCCGCCTTCTCTCCCTAGCTCTACGAGACCACTGGGGATCGGCCCTTCCTGCGGAGGCGGGGCGCTGCCTTCCCTCCCCAGCTCTGCCAGGGGCCTTGGGAGCAGCCCTTCCTGCGGTATTAGGACGCTGCCTTCTCTCCCTAGCTCTGTGAGACCACTGGGGAGCGGCCATTCCTGCGGGATTAGGTCGCTGCCTTCTCTCCCTAGCTCTGCGAAATCACTGGGGAGCAGCCCTTCCTGTGGGATTAGGGCGCTGCCTCCTCTCCCTAGCTCTGCAAGACCATTGGGGAGCGGCCCTTCCTGCGGGATTAGGGCGCTGCTTCCACTCCCTAGCTTTGCGAGAATGCTGGGGAGCAGCCCTCCCTGCGGGTTTAGGGCGCTGCACTCTCTCCTTAGCTCTGCGAGACCACTGGGGAGCGGCCGTTCCTGCGGGATTAGGGCGCTGCCTCCTCTCTCTAGCTCTGCGAGACCACTGGGGAGCGGCAATTCCTGCGGGATTTGGGCGCTGCCTTCTCTCCCTAGCTCTGCGAAGTGACTGGGGAGCGGACCTTCCTGCGGGATTAGGGCGCTGCCTTCTCTCCCTAGCTCTGAGATCACTTGGGAGCGGCCCTTCCTGCGGGATTAGGGCGCTGCCTTCTCTCCCTAGTTCTGCAAGACCACTGGGGAGCAGCCCTTCCAGCGGGATTCGGGCGCTGCCTTCTCTCCCTAGGTCTGCGAGACCACTGGCTAGCGGCCCTTCCTGCGGGATTAGGGCGCTGCCTCCTCTCTCTACCTTTGCGAGACCATTGGGGAGCGGCCCTGCCTGCGGGATTAGGGCGCCGCCTTCTCTCCCTAGCTCTACGAGACCACTGGGGATCGGCCCTTCCTGCGGAGGCGGGGCGCTGCCTTCCCTCCCCAGCTCTGCCAGGGGCCTTGGGAGCAGCCCTTCCTGCGGTATTAGGACGCTGCCTTCTCTCCCTAGCTCTGTGAGACCACTGGGGAGCGGCCATTCCTGCGGGATTAGGACGCTGCCTTCTCTCCCTAGCTCTGCGAAATCACTGGGGAGCAGCCCTTCCTGTGGGATTAGGGCGCTGCCTCCTCTCCCTAGCTCGGCAAGACCATTGGGGAGCGGCCCTTCCTGCGGGATTAAGGCGCTGCCTTCTCTCCCTAGCCTCTGCGAAGACCACTGGGGAGCGGTCGTTCTCTGGAGGGATTAAGGGGGCTGCCTATCTCCCTAGCTTGTGAGACCACTGGGGAGCAGCCCTTCCGCGGGATTAGGGCGCTGCCTTCGCTCCCCAGCTCTGCTAGACCACTGAGAGCGGCCCTTCTCCTGGATTAGGGCGCTGCCTTCTCTCCTAGCTCTGCGAGACCACTGGGGAGCAACCCTTCCTGCGGGATTAGGGCGCTGCCTTCTCACCCTAGCTCTGCGAAGACCACTGGGAACGGTAATTCCTGCGGAATTAGGGCGCTGCTTCTCTCCCTAGCTCTGCGAGACCACTGGGGAGCAACCCTTCCCTGCGGGATTAGGGCACTGCCTTCTCCCCTAGCTCTGCGAGACCACTGGTGAACGGCCCTTCCTGCGGGATTAGGACGCTGCTTTCTCTCCCTAGCTCTGCGAGACCACTGGGGAGCATCCCTTCCTGCGGTATAAGGACGGTGCCTCCTCTACCTTGCTCTGCGAAACCACTGGGGATCGGCCCTTCCTGTGGGATTAGGGCGCCGCCTTCTCACCCTAGCTGTGCGAGACCACTGGGGAGCGGCGCTTCCTCAGGGATTATGGCGCTGCCTTCTTTCCCTAGCTCTGGGAGACTATTAGGGAGCGGCACTTCCTGCTGGGGTGGGGCGTTGGCATTCCTCCCCATCTCTGCCAAGACCATGGGGAGCAGCCCTTCCTGCGGGATTAGGACGCTGACTTTTCTCCCTAGCTCTGCAAGACCATTGGGGAGTGGCCCTTCCTGATGGGGCGGGGCGTTGGCATCTCTCCCCATCTCTGCCAAGACCATGGGGAGCAGCCTTTCCTGCGGTATTAGGACGCTAACTTCTCTCCCTAGCTCTGCGAAACCACTGGGGAGCAGCCCTTAATGTGGGATTAGGGCGCTGCCTCCTCTCCCTAGCTCTGCAAGACCATTGGGGAGCGGCCCTTCCTGATGGGGCGTGGCGTTGGCATCCCTCCCCATCTCTGCCAAGACCATGGGGAGCAGACCTTCCTGCGGTATTAGGATGCTGCCTTCTCTCCCTAGCTCTGCGAAATCACTGGGGAGCAGCCCTTCCTGTGGGATTAAGGCGCTGCCTTCTCTCCCTAGCTCCGCGAGACCACTGGGGAGCGGCCCTTCCTGCGGGATTAGGGCGCTGCCTTCTCTCCCTACCTCTGCGAGACCACTGGGGAGCGGCCGTTCTGGAGGGATTAGGGTGCTGCCTTATCTCCCTAGCTCTGCGAGACCACTGGGGAGCGGCCCTTCCTGTGGGTTTAGGGCGCTGCCTTCTCCCCTAGCTCTGCGAGACCACTGGGGAAAGGTAATTCCTGCGGGATTAGGACGCTGCCTTCTCTCCCTAGCTCTGCGAGACCACTGGGGATCGGCCATTCCTGCGGGGGCGGGGTGCTGGCTTCCCTCCCCAGCACTGCCAGGGGCCTGGGGAGCATCCCTTCCTGCGGTATAAGGACGCTGCCTACTCTCCCTTGCTCTGCGAAACCACTGGGGATCGGCCCTTCCTGTGGGATAAGGGCACCGCCTTCTCACCCTAGCTCTGCGAGACCACTGGGGAGCGGCGCTTCCTCTGGGATTATGGCGCTGCCTTCTTTCCCTAGCTCTGCGAGACTATTAGGGAGTTGCCCTTCCTGTAGGATTAGGGCGCTGCTTCTCTCCCTAGCTCTGCGAGACTACTGGGTAGCGGCTTTTCCTGCGGGATTAGGGCGCCGCCTTCTCTTCCTAGCTCTGCGAGACCACTTGGGAGAGGCCATTCCTGTGGGGGCGGGACGCTGGCTTCCCTCCCCAGCTCTGCCAGGGGCCTGGGGAGCAGCCCTTCCTGCGGTATTAGGACGCTGCCTTCTCTCCCTACCTCTGCGAGACCACTGGGGAGCAGCCCTTCCTGTGGGATTAGGGGCGCTGCCTCCTCTCCCTAGCTCTGCAAGACACTGGGGAGCGGCCATCGTGATGGGGCGGGGCGTTGGCATCTCTCCCATCTCTGCCAAGACCATGGGGAGCAGCCTTCCTGCGGGATTAGGACGCTGCCTCCTCTCCCTAGCTCTGCAAGACCATTGGGGAGCGGCCCTTCCTGCGGGATTAAGGCGCTGGCCTTTCTCTCCCTACCTCTGCGAGACCACTGGGGAGCGGTCGTTCTGAGGGATTAGGTGCTGCCTTATCTCCCTAGCTTTGCGAGGACCACTGGGGAGCATCCCTTCCTTCGGGATTAGGGAGCTGCCTCTCTCCCTAGCTCTGCGAGACCACTGGGGAGCAGCCCTTCCTGCGGGATTAGGGCGCTGCCTTCGCTCCCCATCTCTGCTAGACCACTGGAGAGCGGCCCTTCCTCCTGGATTAGGGCGCTGCCTTCTCTCCCTAGCTCTGCGAGACCACTGGGGAGCAACCCTTCCTGCGGGATTAGGGCGCTGCCTTCTCCCCTAGCTCTGCGAGACCACTGGGGAACGGTAATTCCTGCGGAATTAGGGCGCTGCCTTCTCTCCCTAGCTCTGCGAGACCACTGGGGAGCAACCCTTCCTGCGGGATTAGGGCACTGCCTTCTCCCCTAGCTCTGCGAGACCACTGGTGAACGGCCCTTCCTGCGGGATTAGGACGCTGCTTTCTCTCCCTAGCTCTGCGAGACCACTGGGGAGCATCCCTTCCTGCGGTATAAGGACGGTGCCTCCTCTGCCTTGCTCTGCGAAACCACTGGGGATCGGCCCTTCCTGTGGGATTAGGGCGCCGCCTTCTCACCCTAGCTCTGCGAGACCACTGGGGAGCGGCGCTTCCTCAGGGATTATGGCGCTGCCTTCTTTCCCTAGCTCTGGGAGACTATTAGGGAGCGGCCCTTCCTGCTGGGGTGGGGCGTTGGCATTCCTCCCCATCTCTGCCAAGACCATGGGGAGCAGCCCTTCCTGCGGGATTAGGACGCTGACTTTTCTCCCTAGCTCTGCAAGACCATTGGGGAGTGGCCCTTCCTGATGGGGCGGGGCGTTGGCATCTCTCCCCATCTCTGCCAAGACCATGGGGAGCAGCCTTTCCTGCGGTATTAGGACGCTAACTTCTCTCCCTAGCTCTGCGAAATCACTGGGGAGCAGCCCTTAATGTGGGATTAGGGCGCTGCCTCCTCTCCCTAGCTCTGCAAGACCATTGGGGAGCGGCCCTTCCTGAT
This sequence comes from Gopherus flavomarginatus, assembly GCF_025201925.1. Taxonomy (NCBI): domain Eukaryota; kingdom Metazoa; phylum Chordata; order Testudines; family Testudinidae; genus Gopherus; species Gopherus flavomarginatus. The sequence goes on from NC_066623.1 coordinate 43,992,593, forward strand.
GGGGCGTGGCGTTGGCATCCCTCCCCATCTCTGCCAAGACCATGGGGAGCAGACCTTCCTGCGGTATTAGGATGCTGCCTTCTCTCCCTAGCTCTGCGAAATCACTGGGGAGCAGCCCTTCCTGTGGGATTAAGGCGCTGCCTTCTCTCCCTAGCTCCGCGAGACCACTGGGGAGCGGCCCTTCCTGCGGGATTAGGGCGCTGCCTTCTCTCCCTACCTCTGCGAGACCACTGGGGAGCGGCCGTTCTGGAGGGATTAGGGTGCTGCCTTATCTCCCTAGCTCTGCGAGACTACTGGGGAGCGGCCCTTCCTGTGGGTTTAGGGCGCTGCCTTCTCCCCTAGCTCTGCGAGACCACTGGGGAAAGGTAATTCCTGCGGGATTAGGACGCTGCCTTCTCTCCCTAGCTCTGCGAGACCACTGGGGATCGGCCATTCCTGCGGGATTAGGGTGCCGCCTTCTCTCCCTAGCTCTGCGAGACCACTGGGGATCGGCCATTCCTGCGGGGGCGGGGTGCTGGCTTCCCTCCCCAGCACTGCCAGGGGCCTGGGGAGCATCCCTTCCTGCGGTATAAGGACGCTGCCTACTCTCCCTTGCTCTGCGAAACCACTGGGGATCGGCCCTTCCTGTGGGATAAGGGCGCCGCCTTCTCACCCTAGCTCTGCGAGACCACTGGGGAGCGGCGCTTCCTCTGGGATTATGGCGCTGCCTTCTTTCCCTAGCTCTGCGAGACTATTAGGGAGCGGCCCTTCCTGTAGGATTAGGGCGCTGCTTCTCTCCCTAGCTCTGCGAGACTACTGGGTAGCGGCTTTTCCTGCGGGATTAGGGCACCGCCTTCTCTTCCTAGCTCTGCGAGACCGCTTGGGAGAGGCCATTCCTGTGGGGGCGGGACGCTGGTTTCCCTCCCCAGCTCTGCCAGGGGCCTGGGGAGCAGCCCTTCCTGCGGGATTAGGGCGCCACCTTCCCTCCCTAGCTCTGCGAGACCACTGGGGAGCGGCCCTTCCTGCCGGATTAGGGCGCTGCCTTCTCTCCCTAGCTCTACGTCACAACTGGGGAGTGGCCGTTCCTGCGGAATTGTGGTGCTGCCTTCTCTCCCTACCTCTGCGAGACCACTGGGGAGCAGTCCTTCCTGCGGGATTAGGGCGCCACCTTCTCTCCCTAGCTCTGCGATACCACTGGGGAGCAGCCCTTCCTGTGGGATTAGGGCGCCACCTTCCCTCCCTAGCTCTGCGAGACCACTGGGGAGCAGCCCTTCCTGCCGGATTAGGGCGCTGCCTTCTCTCCCTAGCTCTGCGACACAACTGGGGAGTGGCCCTTCCTGCGGAATTAGGTAGCTGCCTCCTCTCCCTAGCTCTGCGACACCACTGGGGAGCAGCCCATCCTGCGGTATTAGGACGCTGCCTTCTCTCCCTACCTCTGCGAGACCACTGGGGAGCAGTCCTTCCTGTGGGATTAGGGCGCCACCTTCTCTCCCTAGCTCTGCGAGACCACTGGGGAGCAGCCTTTCCTGCGGGATTATTGCGCTGCCTCCTCTCCCTAGCTCTGCGAGACCACTGGGGATCGGCCCTTCCTGCGGAATTAGGGAGCTGCCTCCTCTCCCTAGGTCTCCGAGACCACTAGGGAGCGGTTCTTCCTGCGGGATTAGGGGGCTACCATCACTCCCTAGCTCTGCGAGACCACTGGGGAGTGGCCCTTCCTGCGGTATTTGGGAGCTGACTCCTCTCCCTAGCTCTGTGAGACCACTGGGGAGCGGCCCTTCCTGCGGGATTAGGGCGCTGCCGCAACTCCCTAGCTCTGCGAGACCAATGGGGAGCGGCCCTTCCTGCAGGAATAGGGAGCTGTCTCCTCTCCCTAGCTATGCGAGACTACTGGGGAGCGGCCCTTCCTGCAGGAATAGGGCACTGTCTTCTCTCTCTGGCTTTGCGAGACCACTGGGGAGCGGCCCTTCCTGCTAGGATTAGGGCGCTGCCTCCTCTCCTAGCTCTGCGAGACCACTGTGGAGCGGCTCTTCCTGCGGGATTAGGGGGCTACCATCACTACCTAGCTCTGCGAGACCACTGGGGAGCGGCCCTTCCTATGGGATTAGGGCACTGCCTAACCTCCCTAGCTCTGCGAGACCACTGGGGTGCGGCCCTTCCTGCAGGAATAGGGAGCTGCCTCCTCTCCCTAGCTCTGCGACACCACTGGGGAGCGACACTTCCTGCGGGATTAGGGCACTGTCTTCTCTCCCTAGCTCTGCGAGACCACTGGGGAGCAGCCCTTCCTGCGGGATTAGGACGCTGCCTTCTCTCCCTAGCTCTGAGAGACCACTGGGGAGCGGCCCTTCCTGCTGGGGCGGGGTGCTGGCTTCCCTCCCCAGCTCTGCCAGAGGTCTGGGGACCAGCCCTTCCTGTGGGATTAGGGCACTGCCTTTTCTCCCAAGCTCTGCGAGACCACTTGAGAGAAGCCCTCCATGTGGGATTAGGGCCCTGCCTCCTTTCCCCAGCTCTGCGAGACCACTGGGGAGCAGCCCTCACTGCTGGTTTAGGGCGCTACCTTCTCTCCCTATCTCTGCGAGACGACTGGGGAGTGATTCATCCTGCGTTATTAGGGTGCTGCCTCCTCTCCCTAGCTCTGCGAGACCAATGGGGAAATGCCGTTCCTGCTAGATTAGGGCGCTGTCTTCTCTCCCTAGCTCTGCAAGACCACTGGGGAAATGCCGTTCCTGCGGGATTACAGCGCTGCTTCTCTCCGTAGCTTTGCGAGACCACTGGGGAGTGGCCCTTCCTGAGGGATTAGGGTGCTACTTCCTCTCCCTAGCTCTTCGAGACCTCTGGTAGCAGCCCTCCCTGCGGGATTAGGACACTGCCTTCTCTCCCTAGCTCTGAGAGACACTGGGGAGCGGAGCGGACCTTCCTGCCTGTGGGGGGGGGTGCTGGCTTCCCTCCCAGCTCTGCAAGGGGTCTGGGGAGCAGCCCATCCTGCGGGATTAGGGCACTGCCTTCTCTCCCTAGCTCTGCGAGACCACTGCGGAGCAGCCCTCCCTGCAGGTTTAGGGCGCTGCCATCTCTTCCCAGCTCTGCGAGACCACTGGGGAGCACCCGTTACTATGGGATTAGGACGCTGCCTTCTCTCCCTAGCTCTGCGCGAGACCACCTGAGATCGGCCGTTCCTGCGGGTTGAGGGCGCTGCCTCCTCTCCTTAGCTCTGTGACATCACTGGGGTGCGGCCCTTCCTGCTAGATTAGGGCGCTGTCTTCCCTCCCTGCACTGCGAGACCACTGGGTAGCAGCCCTCCCTGCGGGATTAGGACACTGCCTCCTTTCCCTAGCTCTGCGAGACCACTGCTTAGCGGCATTCCTGAGGGATTAGGGCGCTGCCTTCTCTCCCTAGGTCTGCGAGACCACTGAGGAGCAGCCCTTCCTGCGGGATTAGGGCGCTTCCTTCTCTCCCTAGCTCTGCCAGACCACTGGGGAGCGACCATTCCTGCGGGATTAGGACGCTGCGCTCTCTCCCTAGCTCTGCAAGACCACTGGGGAGCGACCTTTCCCTTGAGGGCGGGGCGCTGGCTTCCCTCCCCAACTCTGCCAGGGGTCTGGGGAGCAGCCCTTCCTGCAGGATTAGGAAGCTGTTTTCTCTCCGTAGCTCTGAGAGACCACTGGGGAGTTTCCTTTCCTACGGAATTAGGGCTCTGCCTTCTATCCCTAGCTCTGCGAGACCACTGGGGAGAGGCCCTTCCTGCGGGATTAGGGCGCTGCCTTCTCTTTCTACCTCTGCGAGACCACTGGGGATCGGCCCTTCCTGCTGGGTTAGGGTGCCTCCTTCTCACCCTAGCTCTGCGAGACCACTGGAGAGGGGCCCTTCCTCCGGGATCATTGAACTGCCTTCTCTCTCTAGCTCTGCGAGACTGCTGGGGAGCAGCCCTTCCAGCGGAATCAGGGCGCTGCCTCCTCTCCCTAGCACTGCGAGACAACTGGGAGCTTCCCGTCCTGCGGGATTAGGGTGCTGCCTCCTCTTCCTAGCTCTGCAAGACCACTGGAGAGGGGCCTTTCCTGCGGGATTAGGGCGCTGCCTTTTCGCCCTAGCTCTGCGAGACCACTGGGCATCGGCCCTTCCTGCTGGGTTAGGGTGCCTCCTTCTCACCCTAGCTCTGCGAGACCACTGGAGAGGGGCCCTTCCTCCGGGATCATTGAACTGCCTTCTCTCTCTAGCTCTGCGAGACTGCTGGGGAGCAGCCCTTCCAGCGGAATCAGGGCGCTGCCTCCTCTCCCTAGCACTGCGAGACAACTGGGGAGCTTCCCGTCCTGCGGGATTAGGGTGCTGCCTCCTCTTCCTAGCTCTGCAAGACCACTGGAGAGGGGCCTTTCCTGCGGGATTAGGGCGCTGCCTTTTCGCCTAGCTCTGCGAGACCACTGGGGAGCGGCCCTTCCTGTGGGGGGGGTGCTGGCTTCCTCCCCAGGTCTACCAGGGCCTGGGGAGCAGCCCTTCCTGCGGTATTAAGACGCTGCCTTCTCTCCCTAGCTCTGCGAACCAACTGGGGAGCTGCCTTTGCTGAGGGATTAGGGCGCCGCCTTCTCTCTCTAGCTCTGCGAGACCACTGGTGATCGGCCCTTCCACCTGGGTTAGGGCGCCGCCTTCTCACCCTACCTCTGCGAGACCACTGGGGAGCGGCCCTTCCTGCGGGATTAGGGCTCTGCCTCCTCTCCTTGGCTCTGCGAGATCACTGGGGAGCGGCCCTTTCTTCTAGATTAGGACGCTGCCTTCTCTCCCTAGCTCTGCGACACCACTGGGGAGCAGCCTTCCTCCTGGGGGATTAGGGCGCTGCCTTCTCTCCTTAGGTCTGCGAGACCACTAGGGAGCGTCCGTTCCTGCGGGATTAGGGCGCTGCCTTCTCCGTAGCTCTGCGAGATCACTGGGGAGCGGCCCTTCCTGCGTGACTATGGTGCTTCTTCCTCTGCCTAGCTCTACAAGACCACTGGGGAGCAGCAATCCCTGCGGTTTTAGGGCGCTGCCTTCTCTCCCAGCACTGCGAGACCACTGGTGAGCCGCCCTTCCTGCGGGATTAGGGTGCTGCCTCCTCTCTCTAGCTCTGCGAGACCACTGGGGAGCGGCCCTTCCTGCTAGATTAGGGCGCTGTCTTCTCTCCCTAGCTCTGCGAGACCTCTGGGGAGAGGCCGTTCCTGCGGGATTAGGGCGCTGCCTTCTCTCCCTTGCTCTGCGAGACCACTGGGGAGAGGCCGTTCCTGCGGGATTAGGGCGCTGCCTTCTCTCCCTTGCTCTGCGAGACCACTGGGGAGCAGCCCCTCCTGCGGGATTAGGGCGCTGCCTCCTCTCCCTAGCTCTGCGAGACCACTGGGGAGCGGCCCTTCCTGCGGGATTAGGACGCTGCCTTCTCTCCCTAGCTCTGCAAGACCACTGGGGAGCGATCCTTCCCTGGGGGGTGGGGCGCTGGCTTCCCTCCCCAACTCTGCCAGGGGTCTGGGGAGCAGCCCTTCCTGCAGGATTAGGACGCAGTCTTCTCTCCGTAGCTCTGAGAGACCACTGCGGAGCTTCCTTTCCTACAGAATTAGGGCTCTGCCTTCTATCCCTAGCTCTGCGAGACCACTGCGGAGAGGCCCTTCCTGCGGGATTAGGGCTCTGCCTTTCTCTCTAACTCTGTGAGACCACGGGGATCGGCCCTTCCTGCGGGGGGCGGGGCGCTGTCTTCCCTCCCCAGCTGAGCCAGGGGCCTGGGAAGCAGCCCTTCCTGTGGTATTAGGACGCTGACTTCTCTCCCTAGCTCTGCGAAACCACTGGGGAGCGGCGTTTCCTGCGGGATTAGGGTGCGCCTTCTTCCCTAGCTCTGCGAGACCACTGGGGAGGGGCCCTTCCTTCGGGATTAGGGCGCCACCTTCTCTCCCTAGCTCTGAGACCACTGGGCATCGGCCCTTCCTGCTGGATTAGGGCGCCGCCTTCTCTCCCTAGCTCTGCGAGACCACTGGGGAGCAGCCCTCCTGCGGGATTAGGGCGCTGCCTCCTCTCCCTTGCACTGCGAGACAACTTGGGAGCTTCCCGTCCTGCGGGATTAGGGTGCTGCCCTCTTCCTAGTTCTGCGAGGACCACTGGACAGGGGCCCTTCCTGCGGGATTGGGGCGCTGCCTTTTCGCCCTAGCTCTGCGAGACTTCTGGGGAGAGGTCATTCCTGCGGGATTAGGGCGCTGCCTCCTCTCCCTAGCTCTGCGAGACCACCTGGGATCGGCCGTTCCTGCGGGATTAGGGCGCTGCCTTCTCTCCCTAGGTCTGCGAAACTACTGGGGAGCGGAACTTCCTACGTGGGCCGGGTGCTGGCTTCCCTCCCCAGCTCTGCCAGAGATCTGGGGACCAGCCCTTCCTGCGGGAATTAGGCACTGCCTTTTCTCCCAAGCTCTGCGAGACCACTGGAGAGAAGCCCTCCATGTGGGATTAGGGCGCTGCCTCCTTTCCCCAGCTCTGCGAGACCACTGGGGAGCAGCCCTCCCTGCGGGTTTAGGGCGCTACCTTCTCTCCCTATCTCTGCGAGACGACTGGGGAGTGATTCATCCTGCGTTATTAGGGTGCTGCCTCCTCTCCCTAGCTCTGCGAGACCAATGGGGAGCGGCCCTTCCTGCTAGATTAGGACGCAGCCTCTCTCCCTAGCTCTGCGACACCACTGGGGGAGCAGCCCTTCCTGCGGGATTAGGGCGCTGCCTTCTCTCCTTAGGTCTGCGAGACCACTAGGGAGCGTCCGTTCCTGCGGGATTAGGGCGCTGCCTTCTCTCCGTAGCTCTGCGAGATCACTGGGGAGCGGCCCTTCCTGCGTGACTATGGCGCTTCTTCCTCTGCCTAGCTCTACAAGACCACTGGGAAGCAGCAATCCCTGCGGTTTTAGGGCGCTGCCTTCTCTCCCTAGCACTGCGAGACCACTGGGGAGCCGCCCTTCTGCGGGGATTAGGGTGCTGCCTCCTCTCTCTAGCTCTGCGAGACCATGGGGGAGCGGCCCTTCCTGCTAGATTAGGGCGCTGTCTTCTCTCCCTAGCTCTGCGAGACCACTGGGGAGCAGCCCCTCCTGTTGGGATTAGGGCGCTGCCTCCTCTCCCTAGCTCTGCGAGACCACTGGGGAGCAGCCGTTCCTGTGGGATTAGGGCGCTGCCTTCTCTCCCTAGGTCTGCGAGAACCACTGGGGAGCGGGTCGTTCCTGCGGGATTAGGTTGCTTCCTTCTCTCCCTAGCTCTCCCAGACCACTGGGGAGCGGCCCTTCCTGCGGGATTAGAACGCTGCCTTCTCTCCCTAGCTCTGCAAGACCACAGGGGAGCGATCCTTCCCTGGGGGGCGGGGCGCTGGCTTCCCTCCCCAACTCTGCCAGGGGTATGGGGAGCAGCCCTTCCTGCAGGATTAGGACGCAGTCTCTCTCCTAGCTCTGAGAGACCACTGGGGAGCTTCCTTTCCTACAGAATTAGGGCTCTGCCCTTCTATCCCTAGCTCTGCGAGACCACTGCGGAGAGGCCCTTCCTGGGGGATTAGGGCGCTGCCTTCTCTCCCTAGGTCTGCCAGACCACTGGGGAGCGGACCTTCCTTACGTGGGCCGGGTGCTGGCTTCCCTCCCCAGCTCTGCAGAGATCTGGGGACCAGCCCTTCCTGCGGGATTAGGGCACTGCCTTTTCTCCCAAGCTCTGCGAGACCACTGGAGAGAAGCCCTCCATGTGGGATTAGGGCCCTGCCTCCTTTCCCCAGCTCTGCGAGAACCACTGGGGAGCAGCCCTCCCTGAAGGTTTAGGGCGCTACCTTCTCTCCCTATCTCTGCGAGACGACTGGGGAGTGATTCATCCTGCGTTAATTAGAGTGCTGCCTCCTCTCCCTAGCTCTGCGAGACCAATGGGGAGCGGCACTTCCTGCTAGATTAGGGCTCTGCTTCTCTCTGTAGCTTTGCGAGGACCACTGGGGAGTGGCCCTTCCTGAGGGATTAGGGCGCTACTTCCTATCCCTAGCTCTTCGAGACCACTGGGTAGCAGCCCTCCCTGCGGGATTAGGACGCTGCCTTCTCCCCTAGTTCTGAGAGGACCACTGGGGAGCGGACCTTCCTGCGTGGGCGTATGCTGGCTTCCCTCCACAGCTCTGCCAGGGGTCTGGGGAGCAGCCCATCTGCGGGATTAGGGCACTGCCTTCTCTCCCTAGCTCTGCGAGACCACTGGGGAGCAGCCCTCCCTGCAGTTTTAGGGCGCTGCCATTTCTTCCCAGCTCTGCGAGGACCACTGGGGAGCACCCATTACTATGGGATTAGGGTGCTGCCTTCTTCCCTAGCTCTGCGAGACCACCTGAGATCGGCCGTTTCCTGCGGGAGTAGGGCGCTACCTTCTCTCCCTAACTCTGCGAGATCACTGGGGAGTGGCCCTTCCTGCTAGATTAGGGCGCTTGCCTTCTCTCCTTTGCTCTGCGAGACCACCTGGGATTGGCCGTCCTCGGGATTAGATCCCTGCCTTCTCCCCTTAGCTCTGCGAGATCACTGGGGAGCGGCACTTCCTGCAGGATTAGGCGCTGCTTCCTCTCCCAAGCTCTGCGAGACCACTGGGAGCAGCCCTCCCTGCGGGTTGAGGGCGCTGCCTTCTCCTCCCTAGCTCTGCGACCACTGGGGGAGCGGCCCTTCCTGCGGGATTGGGCGCTGCCTCCTCTCACTAGCTGTACGAGACCACTAGGGAAAACAGCCCTTCCTGCTGGATTAGAGCGCTGCCTCCTCTCCCTAGGTCTGCGAGACCACTGGGGAGTGGCCCTTCCTGCGGGATTAGGGCGCTGCCTCCTCTCCCTAGCTCTGTGACATCACTGGGGAGCGGCCCTTCCTGCTAAATTAGGGAGCTGTCTTCTCTCCCTAGCTCTGCGAGACCCGGTGAGAGGGCCGTTCCTGCGGGATTAGGGCGCTGCCTTCCCTCCCTTGCTCTGCGAGACCACTGGGGAGCAGCCCCCTCCTGCGGAATTAGGTCGCTGCCACCTCTCCTCTAGCTCTCCGAGACCACTGGTTAGCGACCATTCCTGAGGGATTAGGGCGCTTCCTTCTCTCCCTAGCTCTGCCAGACCACTGGGGAGCGGCCCTTCCTGCGGGATTAGGACGCTGCCTTCTCCCCTAGCTCTACAGACCACTGCGGAGCGACCTTTCCCTGCGGGGCGGGGGCGCTGGCTTCCCTCCCCAACTCTGCCAGGGGTCTGGGGAGCAGCCCTTCCTGCAGGATTAGGAAGCTGTCTTCTCTCCGTAGCGCTGAGAGACCCTGGGGAGCTTCCTTTACTATGGAATTAGGGCTCTGCTTCTATCCCTAGCTCTGCCGAGAGACCACTGGGGAGATGCCCTTCCTGCGGGATTAGGGCGCTGCCTTCTCTTTCTACCTCTGCGAGACACTGGGGAGCGGCCCATCCTGCGGGGGGCGGGGGCGCTGGCTTCCGTCCCCAGCGAGCCAGGGCCTGGGAGCAGCCTCCTGCGTTATTAGGACGCATGCTTTCTCTCCCTAACTTCTGCGAAACACTGGGGAGCGACGTTTCTTGCGGAATTAGGGCGCCGCCATCTCTCCCTAGCTCTGCGAGACCACTGGAGAGGGGCCTTTCTGCGGCATTAGGGCGCTGCCTTTTCGCCCTAGCTCTGCGAGACCACTGGGGAGCGGCTCTTCCTGTGGGGGCACTGGTGCGGCTTCCCTCCCCAGGTCTGCAGGGGGCCGGGGAGCAGCCTTCCTGCTGTTGGTTATTAGGACGCTGCCTTCTCTCCCTAGCTCTGCGAACCCGCTGGGGAGCGGCCCTTTGCTGCGGGGCTTAGGGCGCCCCGCCTTCTCTCCCTAGCTCTGCGAGCCAACTGGGAGGGACCTTTCCTTGCGGGATTAGGCGCCACCTTCTCTCCCCTAGCTCTGCGAGACCATGGTGATCGGCCATTCACCTGGGGTTAGGGCGCCTGCCTTCTCACCATCTTGCGAGAACCATGGGGAGTCGCCCTTCCGCCAAGCTAGGGCGCTGCTTTCTCTCCCTAGTCTCGAGACCACTGGGATCGGCCGTTCCTGCGGATTAGGGGCGCTGCCTTCTTCCCTACTCTGCCGAGACCACTGTTGAGCAGCTCTTCCTGTGGGATTGGGGCGCTGCTTTCTATCCCTAATCTGCGAGACCTTGTGGAGCGGCCGTTCCTGCGGCTATTAGGGCGCTCTTGCCTTCTCTCCGTAGCTCTGCGAGTCACTGGGAGCGACACTCCTGTTTGAATTAGGGGCTGCTTCCTCTCCCAAAGCTCTGCGAGACCACTGGGAGCAGCCCTCCCTGCGGGTTTAGGGCGCTGCCTTCTTTCCCTATCTTCTGCGATCGGAGACGACAGGAGTGAGCGGCCTTCCTGCGGGATTTGTGCTCGACCTCCTCTCACTAGCTTTAGAGACCACTAGGGAGTAGCACTTCCTGCGGGATAGGGTGCATGCCCTCCTCTCCCTAGGTTTGCGAGACGGATGGGGAGCGGCCCCTTCCTGCGGGATTAGGCTCTGCCTCCTCTACCTGGCTCTGCGAGATCACTGGGGGAGCGGGCCCTTACAGCTAGATTAGGGTGCGCCTTTCCCTCCTTGCTCTGCGAGACCACTGGGGAGCCAGCCCCTCCTGCGGGATTAGGGCGCTGCCTCCTCTCCCTAGCTTACTATGGCCACTGGTTAGCGGACATTACCTGAGGGATTGGCGCTTTGCCTTCTCTCCCTAAGTCTGCGAGACCACTGAGGAGCAGCCGTTCCTGTGGGGATTGGGCGCTTCCTTCTCTCCATCGCTCTGCCAGACCACTGGGGGAGCGACCCTTCCTGTCGGGATTAGGACGCTGTCTTCTCTCCGTAGCTTCTGAGAGAACACTGGGGAAATCCTTTCACAGAATTAGGGCGCCGCCTTCTCTCTAGCTCTGCGAGACCATGGGATCGGCCCTTCCTGCGTGGGGGGGGGCGCTGGCATTCCTGTCCCCAGCTGAGCCAGGGGCCTGGGGAGCAGCCCTTCCAGCGGTATTAGGACGCTGCTTTCTATCCTAGCTCTGCGGAGACTACTGGGGAGATGCCATTCCTGCGGGATTAGGGCGCCAATTCTTCTCCCTAGCTCTGTGAGACCACTGGGCCATACGCCCTTCCTTCTGGGTTAGGGTGCCTCCTTTCACCCTAGCTCGCGAGACAACTGGAGAGGGGCCCTTCCTCCGGGATTAGGGAACTGCCTTCTCTCTCTAGCTTCTGCGAGGACCACTGGGGAGCAGCCCTTCCTGCGGATTAGGGCGCGCCTCCTTTCCCCTAGCACCGAGACAACTTGGGAGCTTTACCGTTCCTCGGGATTAGGTTGCTGCCTCCTCTTCCTAGCTATGCGAGGAACACTGGAGAGGGGGCTTTATCCTGCGGGATAGGGCGCTGCTTTCTGCACTAGTTCTGCTGAGACCACTGGGGAGCGGCCCTTCCTGATGAGGGGGGTGCTGGCTTCCCTACCCAGATCTGCCAGAGGGGCCTGGGAGCAGCCCTTACTGTCCGGTAATTAGGACGCTGCATTCTCTCTCCTAGCTCTGCGAAACCCACTGGGGAGCGGCCTC
>NC_066623.1:44004213-44094613 GCF_025201925.1 Gopherus flavomarginatus
GTGGGCACAGATATGTATGTCCAGGCTGTGTATCAGTCCCAGGGCGATTAGAGGTTTTGTGAGGGGCACAGATATCTACATCCAGATTGTAGATGTCCCGGCGGGGGGATAGGGGGGTTGTTGGGTACAAAATACCTACATCCAGGCTGTAGGGTTTCCTGGGCGGTTAGGGGGTTCTGAGGGGCACATACACCTACGTGCACACTGGAGGTCCTTGGGGGGCTTATGGAGTCTATATGGGGCAACAGATAACAATGTTCTGGCTGATCAATCCCTGGGGGGCTTAGGGGGCTTGTGAGGGGGCCCACAAGATACTAAGCTCAGGATGGAGGGGTCTACAGGGTCTTAGGTGTTTGGTGGGGGGGCACAGATACTTACGTCCAGGCTACAGGGTTCCCGGAAGTCTGAGGGTCTGTCACGGAGTGTGGGGGAGTACGGTCCTGCACCTCTCTTCCTGGGACACAAGGTGACTCTCAGCCAGCCAGTAAAACAGAAGGTTTATTGGACAGCAGGAGTGAAGGATACAGCAGAGTTTGGAGGCACAAGCAGGACCCCTCAATCGAGTCCTTCTGGAGGTTCAGGAAACTTAACTCCCAGTTTCAGATTCCCTGAATTCCAAAAACCTAGACCAAAACCAAAACTGAACTAACTCCCTCCAGTCGGCCCCTTCCTGTGTCCAGCTTCCCTGGCAAAGGTGCTGATCCCCTCCCCCCTGCCTAGTCACGTTACAGGCTGAGCACGTGTCCGGTCCTAAGGTCACCCCCTGCTCTCCCATCCCCACACAGACAGTCCCTACTCATCACAGTAAATGCCCAGAGCATTTCCCGCATGGAGCAACAGTGACAACCCTGTGGCCACGCAGGTAGATGCACAGAGCATTTCTTCATAGAAGGAACAGTACGCCGTTGTGGCCACGCAGGGTAATGCACAGAGCATCAACACTACGTAGAGGCTGTAGAGATCCCTGCTGGGGCTCAGGGTAGTGAGGGGCACAGATAGCTAGTCTAGGCTGAGGGATTCCGGTGGGGATGAGGATTAGGGGACTTCATAGGGGACAACAAAATATCTACATCCGGGCTGGAGAGGTCCCTGGATGGCTTAGGGGGTTGTGGTGAGCACAGACACATACGTCCAAGCTGTAGTGGTCCCTGGGGTTTAGGGAGTTGGTGAGGGGCACAGAAAGCTCATACATGGTCTGGAGGGATCCGGGGGACTTAAAGAGTTGTGGTTGTTGCAGATACCTATGTCCTGGTTGGAGGGGGCCCTGGGGAGCTTAGGGGGTTTTGTGTGCATACACATAGCTACAACCAGGATGGTGGGGGACCTATGGGTCTAGGGGGCTTGTGGGAGGCAGAGATGCCTATGTCCAGGCTGAAGAAGCCCTGGTGAGGGCTTAGGGGGTTCCTGGAGGTCACAAATGTCTACTTCCAGGCTGGAGGGGTTGTGGGAGTATTTGAGAGTTGTGGGGGGGGGCAGGGCACAGATACTATTTCGAGGCTGTAGGGGGTCCAGGGTTGCTTTGGGGCATTTTGGGGTTACAGATACCTATGTCCATGCTTTAGGGTCGCTGGGAGGATCAGTGGGTTTGTGAGGGTGCACAGATACCTACTTCCAGGCTATAGGGATGTGGTGGGGCTTAGGGGTTTGTGGGGGGCACAGATACCTTCATCCAGGCAAGATGGGTCCTGGGGGCCTTAGGGGGGTGAGGGGAGCTCAGAAACTATGTCGAGGCTGGAGGGGTCCATCGTGGCCTAGGGGGTTGTGAGTGGCACAGAGACCTGCAGTCTAGGCTGGAGGGGTTTCGGGGTTTAGGAGGGTTGTGGGGTCTGAGATACCTATGTCTAGGCTGGAGGGGTCTCGGGGGGGATTAGGGTTTTCGGGGGAACAGATACTAATCCCGATTGTAGGGTCCCTGGGTAGCTAGGCGCTTGTGGGGGTCACAGATACACAACAATCCATGCTGTAGGGGTCTGAGGGTCTTTGTGTGGCTCTGGGGGTCACAGATACCTACCTACAGGCTGGAGGGGTCTGTGGGTATTAGGGGGTTGTGGGGCGTACAGATGCCTACATCGGGGCTGTGGGTTCCTGGGGGGACTAGCGTTTGTGGGGAGCACAGATACTTTATCCAGGCTAGATGGGTCCGGTGGGATTAGGGGGTTGTGGGGAGCACAGATACTATGTAAGCAGAAGCAGGATGAACTCTACCTTGACATCTGGTGTGAATTATGGAGAGTGTAGAAAAGAATTTCAGGGCTGATCAGGGTTTGCATTAGGCACACACACCCCTCTTGACACGAACAACGACAGCTGGGATGGCTGCTTGGCAGCTGTGGTATCTCCGGTTTATTTGTTGTTGGGCATGAGATGTGAGTGTTTCAACCTGATTGTGTGGATGAGAACTGTGAAAACTGCTTTGAGACAGGATTTCTCACCATCACTTGAGTGGCACTCGCTAGACAAGGGAGTGAGATCCTTGGGTGAACCAAAAACATGAATTGCACTTTTTTTTTTTTTTTAGCAGTTGAAGAGGAAAGTTGAATTTGATTCTTTAACAATGAAGTTCTAGGTTCCTAAGCTGAAATTGTTAAAGAGCTTTGTTAGCCAGTAAGGGAGTCTGAAGTTATATTGTGGAGCAGAGCAGCTGACAGATAGAAGCAGTTTTGGGATGGTTGGAATAGACCACGGAGTGAGGGTGAGCTGAGTTAGTTTTTAGGACAGCTGGAGCAGATCACCGGTCGGTTGGCAGAACAGAGTAGCTGGGGATGGAAGCTGAGCAGTTCATGGGGAAGGGGAAGCAGAATCCCACAGAGAGGCAGGGCAGTCAGCAGTGGGACCACGTAAAGTGCTCCTTTCTACCCCAGGCTGGCAGGGGAAAAACCCTGCAGATAGACTCCTTGAACTCTGGGGTTGCGCAACTGGGGTGATTTTGGGTTGGGACCTTGAAACATTTGAGGGATTGGACTTTGGAGTCTTGGGGTGATTTGGGGATTGCTAGATCAAGAGCCCAGGGAAAAGGACACGGCCTATTGAGGTTTTCCCAATTTAATGCTATGTTGTTTATCTCACGTTATTAAACATTTTATGCTACACCCAGACTCTGTGCTTGTGAGAGGGGAAGTATGGCCTCTTTGAGGCACTTAGGGGTGCGTATGTAAAATTTCCCATGTGACTGGGTGGGGCTCGAGATGGTTTGCATTACGTAGTAGAGAAGGGACCCCTATGTATTGAACCCAGTCCTTGCTGCTATCAATTCAGTCTGGCAGAAGGGTTCCACCTACATGCAGGCTGAAGGGGTCCCTGGGAGGCTTAGGGGGTTCGTGGGGGGCACAGATACCTACGTCCAGGCTGCAGGGGTCCCACAGGGGCTTAGGGGGTTAGTGGGGGGGCACAATATTTATGTCACGGTGTGGGGGAATCCGGTCCTGAACCCTTCTTCCTGGGAACACAGTGACTCAGCAGCCAGTAAAAACAAAAGGTTTTTTTTGGCCAACAGGAAACGAAGGATACAGCAGAGCTTTGGGCACAACCAGGACCTCTCGATCGAGTCCTTCTGGGGGTTCAGAAAGGCTTAGTTCCAGTTTGGAATCCCTGAATTCCAAATAACCCAGCTCCAAACCAAAACTGAACTAACTCCCTCCAGCCGGCCCCTTCCTGTGTCCAGCTTCCCAGGCAAAGGTGCTGCTGACCCCTCCCCGCTGCCTAGCTCGAGTTACAGGCTTAGGTCCTGTCCCTCACCTTACGTCACTCCCTGCTCTCCCATCTCCCACACCAGATAGTCCCTACTCCACCAGGGTCCCTACCCGTGGGGCCCCTAACCCTGGCTCCTGGGGCCTACCCCTGTGCCCTTACTCTAGCTCAGTTGCCATACCCATGGGCCCCTAACCCGAGCTCCAGAGGCTCCATCCGGGGCCCCGAACAATAGCTCCAGGTGCCCACCCGTGGGGCCCATAGCCTTCTTTCAGGGGCCCTACGAGTGGCCCCTAATCCTAGCTCCAGAGGCCTTAAGCGTGAGATCTCCTAACCCTAGCTCCAGGGGCCCCAACCCTGGGACCCCTAACTTTGCTCCCTGGGCACATCCCTGGGCATCTAACCCTAGCTATAGGGGACACTGCCCAAGGGGTCCCAAACCATAGCTCCAGAGGCCCTTACGTGGGGCCCCTAACACTAGCTCCAGAGGCCCTACCTGTGGGACCCCTAACCCTAGCTCCAGGTGCACATACCCTGGGGCCCCTAACCCTAGCTCCAGGGGCTATACCCATGGGTCCCTAATCCTAAATCCAGGGGTCCCATCAGGGAGCCTGAACAGTAACTTCAAGTGCCCCATACCTGGGCCTAACCCTAAGCTGCAGGGGTCATACCATGGTGACCTAAACTTAGCTCCAGTTGCCCCATCCCTGGGGCCCCTAACCCTAGCTTAGGGACCCTGCTCGTAGGGCCCCAAACTATGCTCCAGGGGCCCCTACCCATTGGGATCCTAACCCTAGCTCCAGAGCCCTACCCTTTTCTGGCTGGACATGTGCGAAGGATAAAACATACATCCTAATGAAACAGTCTGGACTTTTATTATGGGGAAAAAACAAGTTTTAAAACGTTTATATGTTGGAGGACTTGGACATACAGTATCTGAGCTGAACTGCAGAAAGATTCAGCAGTGGAAATGTTACGGATGCGGAAATGTTATCAGTAAGAGACCAGGGGAACACTATGAAGACTTTGCTTATACAACATTAGGATTTCTGAAGCAGATCTTAAAAGATGTATGTATTTTAAATAAACCTCACAACCTAGCTACAGGGCCTCTACCCCTGGGGCCCTAACCCTAGCTACCGGGGGCCCTACTCATGGGGCTGCTAACCCTAACTCCTTAGACCTACCTGTGAGGCCCCTAACCCTAGCTCCAGGGCCCTAACCGTAAGGTCTCTAACCTTGCTCCGCCTACAGGGGCCCCTAACCTACTCCATGGGGCCCCTAACTTAGCTCCAGGGCCCTACCAGTGGGACCCCTAACACTAACTGCAGGGCCCCTATCTGGGCCCCTAACGCTAGTCCAGAGGCCTACCGTGAGACCCCTCAACCCTAGCTCCAGGGGCCCTACCAGTGGGACCCCTAACCCTAACTGCAGGGCCCCTACCTGTGGGCCCCTAACCCTAGTTCCAGAGGCCTTACCCGTGAGACCCCTAACCCTAGCTCCAGGGCCCTACCACTGAGGCTCATATCCCCAGCTCCAGAGGATCTACTCCTAGGGCTCCTAACCCTAGCTCCAAGGATCCTACCCATGGGACCCCTAATGGAAACTCCAGGGGCTCTAACCCTTGGGGCCCTAACCCTACCTCCAGGGGCCCCATCCCTGGTTTCCCTAACCCAGCTCTAGGGGCCCTACTCGTGGGGCTTTTTCCCCTAGCTCCAGGGGCCCTACCCGTGGTTCCCCTAACCCTAGCTCCAAGGGCTCTACCCGTGGGACCTTACCCTAGCTCCAGGGGCCGTCCTCGTGGTGCCCCTAACACTAGGTCCAGAGGCCCCAACCCCTGGGAACCCTAACCCTAGCTCCAGGGGCCCTACATGTGGGAATCATAATCCTAGTTCCAATGGCCCTACCTATGGGACCCCTAACCTTAGCTTCCGGAGCCCTACCCATTGGGTCCGTTACCAAAGATCCAGGGGCCCTACCCCTTGCGCCACTAACCCTATCTCCAGGGGCCCTCTCCGTGGGGCCCCTAACCCAAGCTCCAGGGACCCCAACCCTGCATCCCCTAACCCTAGCTCCAGGGGCCCCATACCTGGGGCTCCTAACCCTAGTTCCAAGGGCCCTACCCGTGGGGTCCCTAACACTTGCTCCAGGCACCCTGCCCGTAGGGCCCTTACCTTAGCTAAAGAGGCCCTACCCGTGGGGTCCTTAGCCCTAGCTCCATAGACCCCACCCCCTGGAAAACCAAACACTAGCTCCAGGGGCCCCACCCACGCGAACCACTAACCCTAGCTCAAGGGCCAAGTCCTGGGGCCCACAATCCTATCTCCAAGGGCCTTAGCCATGCGCCCACCTAACGCTAGCTACAGGGGCTCTAAGCAGTGGAACCACTAACCCAATTTCCAGGGGCCCTACCAATGGGGCCCCTGTCCCTAGCTCCAGTGTCCCAACCCATGGGACCCCTAACCCTAGGTCCCATGGGCTCTACCCCTGGGGCCCCTAACCGTAGCTCCAGGCACCCCACCACTAGGACCCCTATCCCTAGGTCCAGTGCCCACCCCTAGGACCCTAACCTAGCACCATGAGCCCCAGCCCTGGGGCCCCTAATACCCAAACTCTAGGGTCCCTTCCTGTGGGGCCCCTAACCTAGCTCCAGAGGCCCTACCCATGCGAACCACTAACCCTAGCTATAGGGGCCTTACCCCTGTGTCCCCTAACCCTAGCTCCAGATGCCATATGCGTGGGCCACTAACCCTAGCTCCAGGGGCCTGACCCCCAGTACTCCTAACCCTAGCTCCAAGGGCCCCGATCCCTATGGCTTCTAACCCTAGCTCCAGGGGCCCAACCCATGGGGATCTAACCCTAGCTACAGGAGTCCTTACCCGTGGGACCCCAAACCTAGCTCCAGGGGCCCTACCATTGGGGCCCCTAACCCTAGCTGCAGGGGCCATACCCGTCGGGCCCCTAAACCTATCTCCAGGCGCCCCACCCCTGGGACCCTTTACCCTAGCTTCAGGGGCCCCATCCCTGGGGCCCTTAACCCTAGTTCCAGGGGCCCTACCCATGGAGCTCCTATCCCTAGCTTCAGGGACCCCACCCGTTGGGCCCTAACCCTAGCTCCAAAGGCCCTACTTTTGTGACCCCTATACCTAGCTCCAGGGGGCATACCCCTTGGGCCTCCAGTCCTAGCTCCAGGAACCGTACTCGTGGGGCCCCTATCCCTAGTGTTAGGCCTGAATAAAGATATTGCAGACAAAACCAGGTATGCCAACCTGACCAAAGTCAGGCTAACAGAGGTTTTTTGGGTAATTCCTGAGTGGAAAACACTGAGAAGCAGCAGCATGTCTCACAAGAGCGCCGGGAAAAAAGTGAGATAAGCGAGAAGCTGCATTCCTGGCATAGTACCAGATGTGCTGTGTTAGGGCAGCTCCTTCGAAGAACTGATAAGAGCCCTAGTTTCCCAGCCTCCTTGTTTTCACTCCCTGGTTTTGTTCGTTGTTTGTTTTTAACTCCCCTACATTTCTAACTTTAGGTATGTATGTATACTAAAGGTGTCTAGTTTCTAGTTGTTAAAAGAAGGGAGTGGGTTGCTCCAGTGAATAATTTATGACGCGACAGAACTGTCTATATAGGCTTATACTAAGATTTAAAGAGCGGGCTGGTTCTCTCGGGAGACGAGCTGCTCTATATTGATGCGTGCACTTGTCAATAAAGAGCTTTTGATCGGACCTTGCTGGTGTTGCCTGTCTCTCTCGCGGTCAGACAACTAACTTTGCCATCTGGGGGTTAGAGTCCCTGACACTAGCTCCAGGGGCTCTATCCCTGGGGCCCCTGACCCTATCTCCAGGGGCCCTACCCGTGGGGACCCTAACCCTAGCTCTATGGGACCTCCCCATGGGGCCCCTAGCCTTAGCTCCATGGGCCCTACCCGTGGGGACCTTAACCCTAGCTCCAGGAGCCCCATCCTTGGGGCCCCTAAATCTAGCTCCTGGGCTCCTGCCCGTGGGGCACCTAACCCTAGCTCCAGAGGCCCTTCCCTTAGGATCCCTAACCCAAGCTCCAGGGGCCCTATCCGTGGGGCCCCTAACCCTAGCTCCTGAGGTCCTACCTGTGGGAGCTCTAACCTTAGCTCCTGGCTTCGTGCCCATTTGACCCATAATCCTAGCTCCAGGGGACCTACCCGTGGGACCCCTAATCTTAGCTCCAGGGGCCTTACCCCTGGGGTGCCTAACCCTACCTTCAGGGGCCCTACCCGTGGGGCCTCTAACCCTAGTTCCAGGGGCCCCACTCCTGGAACCCCTATCCCTAGCTCCATGGGCCCCATCTCTGGGGCTCCAAATCCTAGCTGCATGGGCCCTAACCCCTGGGTCCCCTAACTCTAGCTTCAGGGGCCCTACCAGTGGGACCCCTAACCCTAGTTCCATGGGTCCCACCCCTTGGACCCCTAACCCTTGCTCCAGAGGCCCCATTGCTGGGGATCCAAACCCTTGCTCAAGGTGCCCTGCCCATGGGGCCGCTAACCCTAGCTCCAGGGGCCCCACCCCTAGACACCCGAACACTAGCTCCAGGCACCCCACCCCTGGGACCCCCACCCTTGCTCCTGTGGCCCCGTCCCTGGGGCTCCTAGCCCTAGCTCCAGGGTCCCTACATGTGGGAACCCTAACCCTAGCTCCAACGGCCCTTCCCGTGGGGCCCCTAACCCTAGCTCCAAGGTCCCTTCTCGTGGGACCCTTAACCCTATCTGCAGGCCCTGTACCCCTGGGTCCCCTAACCCTAGCTTCAGAGGCCCTACCCATGGGGCCCTTTACCCTAGGTCAAGGGGCCCTATGCATGGGTCCCCCAACCCTAGCTCAAGGGGCCCTATCTCTGGGGCCCCTAAACCTAGCTCCAGGGGCCCTGCCCGTTGGACCCCTTTGCCTAGCTCCAGGGTCCCTTGAAACACTTGGGAAAATGTGTTTGACTGTTCAGGCATTGGGAGCTCAGCTAAGAATGCAAATGCTTTTCAAAGACTGCGGGGACTGTGGGATCGCTGGAGTCCTCAGTCTCCCCTCCCTCCCTCCATGAACGTCCATTTGATTCTTTGGCTTCCGTTACGCTTGTCACGCAGCACTGTGCTGAGTCCCGGCTGTGGACTCTGTCTATCATAGCCTGGAGATTTTTTCAAATGCTTTGTCATTTCGTCTTCTGTAACGGAGCTCTGATAGAACAGATTTGTCTCTCCATACAGCGATCAGATCCAGTACCTCCCAGACGGTCCACGCTGGAGCTCGTTTTGGGTTTGGGACTGCATCGCCACCTGTGCTGATCAGAGCTCCATGCTGGGCAAACAGGAAATGAAATTCAAAATTCGCGGGGCTTTTCCTGTTTACCTGGCCAGTGCATCCGAGTTCAGATTGCTTTCCAGAGCGGTCACAAGGGTGCACTGTGGGATACCGCCCGGAGGCCAATACTATTGAATTGCGGCCACACTAACCCTAATCCAACATGGCAATACCGATTTCCGCGCTACTCCCCTCGTCGGGGAGGAGTACAGATATCGGTATTAAGAACCCTTTATATCGATATAAAGGGCTTCATTGTGTGGACGGGTGCAGGGTTAATTCGTTTTAATGCTGCTAAATTCGGTTTAAATGCGTAGTGTAGACGAGGCCTAAGAAAGCGGCTGTTTGACCTACAAACAACGACAAAGTAAAACCTGCAAGAGCAGCCTTTCAGTTCAGAGGCCTGATAATAAGATGTTACTAATAACTGATGAAAGAGTTACAAACGACTCAAAACCATACTCAGAACAAACCAAATGGGAACACAGACAACACCATTTTTCTTCTCTGCTCTTCAACCACGATATTCTCCCCATAGGGAGGTCCATCCGCTCCTGGGGGTTCAGTAGCCACAGTAACAAGGGTGATGTGTGCAAGGGATGGAGGAAGCTGCTATTCCATCTCCCTAGTCCAAAAATCAGTTGAATAGCTAGTCCTGAGATAGAGGAAGTATCAGTTATTAAAGTCATAAGAACTAATTTAACATTGTGATTCCAGCCAATGTTAAAATGATCTAACATTCAGGCTTAATAGACACATTTCTAGTCCTCTGCATAGAACGCCTCAAATGATGCAAAAATAGCAAGTTTGACTTTAAAAAGTCATAAAAGGGGTGTCATCCAGAATCTGACACTTGGTGAAACGTAAGGTCTAGAACACACAACCCAGTTTGGGGATTGTGCTCTGCTTCTTAACAATCTGCCTGAGGTTGCCACTCACAGTCACAAGCTACTCCAGATGGCTGGGGCCCTCTCATGGATCAGTAACTGGTTAGCAGCTTGGAAAGAAAGAGTAGGACTAAATAGTCGTTTTTTGCAGTGGAAAGGGGTAAATAAAAGGCTTCCAAAGTATGAGACGAGGCTACAGACATTAGGGCTGGTCAGTTTAGACAAGACCGTAGAAGCACCACTTCTCAACCAGGTGTCTGCCAAAGAAACCAGGCTTGACCCACATCCCCAAGCCACCAAGCCTACCTGCCTGCATTGAAGGGGGGAGAGAAAGGGCACAACAAAAAATTGCAGCATCAATGCAGAAGAGAGAACTCTTCCCCTGCCATTATCAGTAAGGGTTGCCTCACAGCCACTGACTCCCTGAACAGAAATAGCAAAAGTCCAACCACCATTCTACTTCCCTTTCCACTACAAGAGATAATGGGTGGGAGCTGCTCTCTTGAGACTGTCCTGCTGCTGCCCAGGCACATGGCAGACAGAGCTTGGGCCCGCAAGCCGAGGGTTGTTGATCGCTTGAAGACCCAGAGGGAAAGAGACAATGTGCTGTGTATCAGAGAATGGCTTTTGATCCATTGACCTCTGGGTTATGAGGCCCAGCACGCGTCCGCTGCCACCACTCTGCTGGCTCTTACTCCCCCTGCCACTCCAGCCACCTCTATCTGGATTAGTGCCTTACGAGCTCTCACGCTGGCAGGCATATGCGCCGGCTTGCTAGGCAGCTGCCCTGGTCACAGGCTTTTACAGCTTCTATAGGGTAAAAAGGATCTATTTGGGGTTTGGACCCCATTGGGAGCTGGGTAGCTGAGTGCCGGAGACGGGAGTACTGCTTAAACTGTTTTCAATTAAGCCTTCAGCTCGTGGGGGATGAGGTTCAGCCTTTGATCCGTGTCTGCAGCAGGCAAGCGCCTCTGGCTCAATCGGCCCCCACCCTGCCCCCGCTGTATTAGCTGACTAAAACCTGGAGCAAAGGTACACGCCTTGCAAGGGAACAGGAGCCGGGATCTAGAACAAATGTCAACATTTTAGTAAGATGACGTTCAAAGAAGAAAAAGGTGTACGGTACAGCATTTAGGTGTAGAAGTTTCTGGTGATCAGGGAACAATGTACAGATTACCCAGAGGGTGCGAAGTTCGGTTTAAGATCGGGTGGCGTAAGGAATACAGAATCTGCAATAGCCCTGACTGGGGGTAAAAGGTTAACGTACAGACACTGAGTTAGGAGGGTATGTTGTTCCATGTGAGGGCTACGTTCAGGTGTGGAGTTAAGAAGCGGGTACGACAATGAGAATGGATTCACCCGCGTTTGGTGAGTTTTAACATTCAGTGTTTTTAATCTTTGCCACAATCTAGTTTAAGCAGGGTCGGTATGAACTCTACCCTGCCATCTGGTTGGTGATCTGTTGTAAAGGCCTTTTGGGGCTGATGTCATTTGCATGGTTACACCCACCCCAGATTGCATGAGGGGAGTGCTTGTCCAAATGGTCATTTCAGCTGCTGTGGGATCCCCCATCTCTTTGTTATTGGGGCAGGAGTAATCAAGTGTATTTTCCTGTTTAGTTTGGATCAAGGAGAAAGTAACTGTACCTGGCATTTGAGGCCTGAGAGCTTGCCCCTCGCCTGGAAAGGACTCATCATTAAGGGGTATGGGTTCCAAACCCGCCCCCCGTCCCCAAGTGCGTGGGAAGTAGAAATAGATGTTTGTTTTTGGTCTGATTGATTTTGTGTCTGGTGTCTAAAGACAGAGGTATTTTTGAATATCTTTAGAATTGTTGTTAGTACTGAAGTTTCTCATCTTAAAGTTATGCTATTAGATTTCTTCTTACAGTATATTTTGGTGCTGAAAGGTAAAAGGTTGCTCTGTGTGTGCTGTTATAGGAGTGAAAGTAACAAAGGTTGGTTGCAGAGAGGGTGCATGTGCCACAAAAGTTGTGCCTGTCCCACCCCAGCTGTGGTCCCCAGAGTCCAGAATTTGCATAAACTCACCCCCTTACCTGTGACTAACAAGCTTGCCCTGCTAACTCTTCCAGCGAAAACAGGCCCAAAGAAAGTGTATGCAAGCCCTGTACTGCAGCCCCAGTACTATTTTTCGGTTCCTTCCCACAGATCTTTCACTCCGCACCAGTCCAGTTCCTTGCTGTTGCTTGTCCAACCACTGCATGCATGTGCTAGACCGGACCCTGAGCTGATTCCTGACTGTTGTGCTCCATACAGCCTGGCCTGTCTGTGTCTCTGTGGTGCAATGGGTCAGCACGTTTGGCTCTTAACTGAAAGGATGGTGGTTTAAGCCCACCCAGGGACAGTGATAAGCCTGTGCTACTTCCTTGCTTTCCTGCGGGCAGGGCCGGCTTTAGGCCAATTCAACCAATTCCCCTGAATCGGGCCGCGCACCCAAGCCCATGCTGGGTGCACTGTACTAGGGTGGCCCAGCTTCCCCAGGGGGCAATTTAAAGGGCCTGGGGCTCCCAGCAGGGACTGGAGCCTCAGGCTGTTTAAATTGCCACCAGAACCCCACTGCTGGAGACTTGGGGGCTATTTAAAAAGTCTGGGGCTCCCCTTGCTTCTACCTGCGCCGGCCTTTAAACAGCCCCCGGATCCCCTGCCACTTCCCCAGGGCTCCCGCGGCTATTCAAAGGGCCGGGGCGGTAGAAGCAAGGGGAGCCCCAGACTTTTTAAATAGCCCCCGAGCCCTGCGCTGCTGCTGCTACCTTGGTGGAGGAGGGGGCACTTACCGTACAGGGTAGGCTGTACCCCCTGTACCCGCACCCCTGCCCACAGCCAGCCCCTGCTGCACCCCCTGCCCTGCCTGCACCAGCCCCGCACCCCGTGCCCTGTCTCCAGTCAACCCTTGCTGCACTCCCCTGCCTTAAGCCAGCCAGTCCCACACTCCTCTGTCTCCAGGCCTGCCAACCCCTGTGCACTCCCCTGAGGCCCTGCCTGAAGCCAACCAGCCCACTCCACCCCACATCCCCCTGCCTGCTGCCAGCCCCTGTCAGCAGCCAGTCCCACACACCCTGCCCTGCCTGCAGCAGCCCATTTGCAGCCAGTCCTGCACCCCCTGTCCTGTCTGCAGCCAGCCCCGCATGCCTTGCCCTGCTTGCAGCCAGACCCTACCTCCAGTCAGCCCCATCCCTGCCTCCAGTCAGCCCCATGTCCACTGGTGCCCTGCAGTTCCCAGGGCAGTAACCCTGCACACACGCTGCAATGAGAGGGGCAGTGAACAGCTCTGACCCACACATGTGCACAGGGTGACTAGACAGCAAGTGTGAAAAATTGGAACAGGGTGGGGTAATAGGATCCTATATAAGCAAAAGACCCCCCAAATCGGGACTGTCCCTATAAAATCGGGACATCTGCTCACCCTAGCACACCCCCAGGGAGTGGCGGGGACCCACACATGTGAAACGGAGCTCATTTCTAGTTCAGGCCCATCTTTTTAAAAAAGAATTTTAGGTAGGGTAAACATACATCCGTATTTTCCTGGACATGTCCAGCTTTTTGGTTCTTAAATAGACCATCTGGGAGAAATTTTTAAAAATATGGATGTATGGTAATCCTATTGGTACAAAAAATACATACTGTGGCACATCCCTTAAATCAGAACTTTTTACAGGGAACCGGCTGCTAAGAAATGAAAGGCTTTTATTTACATGTTTTTTTTTTTTGTCATCCCTGCCGGGGCCCCGCCGAATATGTTCGAATTGGGCCCCGCACTTCCTAAAGCTGGCCCTGCCTGCGGAGAGCCTCAAAGGTCCCATTTTGCTGCCTCTTGGCCTCAGTGCGTTCAGCTAGTGGCCCAAAGACCGGGCTGGATGTCATTCAGAAACCCATCTCCCAGCAGCTGTTCCAGAGGCTCAGGTTTAATCCTCAAGGCCGAGCACAAAAACTTTCAGCCAGGAACATTTCGCTCTCTCCCCGCCTCCACCCAAGTGGCAAAGGAGAAGCAGACGAGACACGCCGGCTCAAAGACACCTCCCTCCCACTTCCCTGTAGGCTGTGCAAAGCTCTTGGCCTGCCTCACGCCTTGTCAGGAAAGCGCGGCCATGCTGCTCACACCTGAGTCACGTCCGCAGCCTAGCCTGCCCTGGCTGACGGTGTGCAGAGCCACGCCAGTCAATGGCAGTTTGAATCAGGAGCCTAGGCTCTTTCCCCTGACAGCCACACACACAGCACTGCCTGGTGTCCCGAGAGCCTCCTTCCTGTTCTCCCGCAGCACACGCTGCCTGCCAGTGTGGGTGGGAAAAGGGGACCAGGAAGTACTGCAGCCTCATTCCAGGACAGGAGGCCCTCGCCATATCCAGGCCTGCCTCTTGCCTTCAGTCCAGGTAGCCTCATGGCCTAGGCTCTTGGTGCTCTGCTGGTCACTGCCTTGCTGGAAGGCCCTGAGGGAAAAGAAGCAAGCACACATGTAGCAGAAGATGGCTTTGATCCATTAATCTCTGGGTTATGGGCCCAGCACACTTTTGCTGCACCATTCTGCTGATTTTTCATGACCGCTGCCACTCAGCCACCACTATCTGGATTAGCAACTTATGCGCTCTCACGCTGGCAGGCAGATGCGCAGTCTGCTAGGCAGCTGTCCTGGTCACAGGATATTACAACTTCTACAGGGTAAAAGGGATCTATTTGGGGTTTGGACCCCATTGGGAGCTGGATAGCTGAGTGCCAGAGACGGGAGCACTTCTTAAACTGTTTTCAGTTAAGCCTTCAGCTTCACCCTCACCTGAAAAGTAGTCACCATTAAGGGGTATGGGTTCCAAATGCCAAAAGCATGTGGGAGGTAAGAATGGGTGTTTAGCTGTCTGTGGTTGTTTTAGTTGATTTCCTTTTTGTTGTTCCTGGTGTGTAAAGACAGAGACATTTTTGAATTTCTTAAAATTGCTGTTAGTGCTACAGTTTCTCATCTTAAGCTTATGCTATTAGATCTTTTCTGTGATATATTCTGGTTCTGAAAGGTAAAAGGTCGCTCTGTGTGTGGCATTATGGAGTGAGGTAGCAAATGTTGGTTGCAGAAATGGGGCATGTGCCACAACAGTCCTGCTCCCCAGCTGCATTCCCTGAGTCCAACCTGCAAAATTTCCATGCAGTCAGAGTGGAAAAAAACATTTTACCTAACTGTGAAGTTGCTTACAACTTTCAGTGTGGAAGTGAGATCAGAACCCCCCACTTTAAGTACATCTAAAATTTATACTTAACTATTAGTGATTTTAGGTCTGTAGCATAGAACTGAATTTGTACTACAATTACAAAAAACTTTATTTTTAAACTAGAAAAGAAAAAAAGCCATAAAACCTGCAATTAGAAACTTAAAAAAAACCCCATAGTACTAAATTTAAATATTCATTTTCAACCTTTTTTATTTCACTATGCTTTGGAACCCATGTCCCTTGCCTAATGAGATATATGTAGGTTCGGGTGACTCCCAAAAGCATGAACTGCTAAGGACCGTTCTACTGTCCTTGATTCATATCACCAGGATAACTACACTTTATTACTCCTGCCCTAATAAGAAAGAGACTGGGGGTCTCACAGCAGCCGAAATGACCATTTGGACAAGCACCCCCATCATGCAATGCGGGGTGGGTGTGACCATGCACATCAGCAACAAAAGACTTTTACAACACATCACCAACAGATGTCAGGGTAGAGTTCATTCTGACCCTGCTTACATCCTCCCCACAACCAAGAATTGGTGCTCCTGGTAAATCACACTCCCTATTATACCAAATCATTGGTATTGAATGCTGAAGTCACAGCTGGCAAAAGTAGCCACCCATCTCTGCCCTGCAGCATCCAGCTTAGCCCTTGTTAACACATAAGTCAGTGGATTGTTCTCTGTCCATACCTGAAACTGAGCACCACACAAGTAGTCTCCAAAGTTCTCAGTGATGGCCCATTTCAAGCCCAAGAACTGCAGCTGGTGGATGGGATAGCAAGTTTCGCTATCAGACAGTCCTCAGCTGGCAAAGGCTACAGATTTACATTTGCCTTCCACTTCCTGGTACGAGACTGCTCCCAAAGCCTCCAAACTGGCATCAGCATGCAGGATAAATGGCTTGTCTGAGTCAGCAGAGACTAGGACTGGCACATGAATCAGGCAAATAATGATTTCCCGTAAATCTCTGTCACATCTCTCATCCCGCCATGTCCCAAATGGAGAGGAGAGGAGCCCCTCCCCTGTCCCAGCCCAAGAACACCAGATCTGTGCAGGTAAGATGTCTGTAGCCCAAACCAGCTGGAGCTGCTGGGGAGAGGAGTTCTCCCCTCAGCCCAGGCCCACTGGAGTTGCTATTGCAGTGGGGGAGAGATGTCTTTCATCTAGTTCTTTGATGCCCTGATAAGAGGGGGGTTGAGTTTTTTCTTCCCATCTACAGCTCAAACTTCTTTTTCCCCCACCACTTTCTGCTCTAGCCTGATCTCCCTCTTTCACCTCAATTCTCTTTTTCCTGGTCTTGTTCCAGAGCCCTGACAGCCCAATTCTCTGCCCTAACCCCGTGCCCTCTACTGCACCCTGAACCTCTCATTCTAACCCCACCCTAGAGCCTGCACTCCCAGGGCCAGTGCCCTCATCCACCTGCACTCCAACTCTCTGTCCCATGTACCCTGATTTAGGGTGTACTAATAATATTAATTTGGATAATATGATGAAAATTTAATTTATTAGCTTACATTTTATTTAATTTAATTGAGTTACAAAGTTACAGTTGCTTTACTGCTATTCAATAGATACATAGGGCATTATATGCAACAAAGTTTAGGTTAATGTCTCTTACCACACTTCCTTGATAACCTGGTGGTAAGAGACACAGAACCAGCCTTGCAGTCCAGGTTTCTCAATTCTTGAGTGAAAGATGCAGCGCTGAGAAAAAGTTACTGTTACTTAGGGTTTACTTGACTAAGTTAAACTTAAAATCAAAACCTAATAAACAAAGAATAAAAACTTATGGAAATGGAGCTTAGTCTAGTTCCCTTGAAACTTAAAGTTTAAGAACAAGTACAGCCTACTGCTAGTACATAGAGAGAGAGTGGAGGAAGTAAGTCAGAATGATAGAGTGAAGTGCTCTAGTGCGGTGGGCTACCTCTTTTATAGGGCACAAGCACCGGAAATCCTTCCTCCTATGTCCAAATTTCATTCCTCACCCACAAAACGTTAGGGTACACTTACTTCACAGGCTAGTATGTTTGTGCATGTTGATGACATGTACATATGCACATAAGTTCCCTTGTGTTGTACCTGTTAAGTCTGTGGGTAGAATACTGAAAAAAAAACCCATGCCATTCTCCATTGTCGATTGGTCTAAGTAAAGGTCTTAGACAGGCGTGAGTACTTATCTATTTAAGTAACAAGATACAGGTCAACTTTGCTTTCTTAGTAAAAGGTCACAATATAGATATGCTAACCTTGCCTTAGCTTAACATACAGGATATGGCCTGTAGGGTCTCGTAAGTCATGTGCCCCAGCCTCCTAATCATTTCTATTGCCCGCCGCTGGACCCTCTCCAAATTGTCCACATCCCTTCGCATGTGGGACCCAACCCCAAAAGTACCCACATTTCACCCCAATGGCCCCCAAATGCCAAATTTTAATATGTAAATAGGGTGCTCCCATGGTCATGTCACTCCCGAGCTCTCCAGTGGAGCCTGCTGGTGGAGAACAAGGTCAAAATCAGCCAGAACGTCGCTCAGTCAATTCCCTGTGCTCCCAGCAGGTGGTATCGGAAAGCTCCAAGATGGCTCACTTCCCTTTCTCTCATCAGCTTCAGGCCCCAGGGTTACAAATGCCCAAACTAGTTGGGATTCTCCACTTGGCTCAGGGTGTGGGGCTGCTCTGAGGGGATGGACTTGCACACTTGGGATATTAGTGCAAAGATACAATTTCAATTTCTCTTAGAGAAATTTGAGGGCAATTTATATTTGGTAAAAATCTTATTTCGTGAAAGGAAAGCTGCAGTGATATCCTGGTTACTGGGGTGCAAAACACTTTCCTCCTGCAAGAAACAAGAAGTTAGAATTAGACATTTACATCATTTGTTCCAATGTTGGCACAGGTTTAATTTTGCTTCTGTGCAGGTTTGTTTCAGCCGGTGACTGTTTTGGTTTATTGGGTTGTTTTGTTTTTTTAAGTTGGAATGGAGATTTTAATTGACATTTGCTGGATTCGAATGGCTGACCTGCAACACCAGTTTTGACATACTTCTGCATATTTTATACAGATTTGGCCAGTATTCAAGGATACAATTCCTTTATAGGAGGTTTTAGAGTTCAGGCTTATTTATTTGATGTTATTTTATCATCCTGCTGTAGCACACCTTTTTGATAAAACCTTGAAATTATTAATTTATGGCATTTGTTAGTTTTTATTTTTAAAAACAAAGTTTTTCTTAATGTTTGGGTTTTAAATTAAGCATTGTTTTTGGTTTCAAATTTTCATTTAGGTTTTGGTTGTTGATGGGATCTTTAAGAACTTTGGATTTAATACTAAAATTTGGACAGATTTAGCTTATTGAAAGTAAACTGTTCACTATTTTATTTTAATAAAGGTTGTATTGCTGTAAACCCTAGCCAGTGGGAGAGGAGACGAGCCTGGTCTTTAATTGAGAAGGAGCAGAGGCATGGGAGAGGCCAGGTGATGGGGGGGCACAGCCCCCCAATTTTTTTTGTCTACCCACCTCAGTCTCCCACCAAACGAGAAGAGTCTGATGCCACTCCTGCTGGTCACTGGGTATCACTGCTGCTCCATGGGAAACATGCTCTGTGCATTACCCAGCTTGGTGAGAAACACGCTCTGTGCCTTACCGTGACTGGTCCGTGGGTGTCACTGCTCCTAGAAGGCAGACACATGCTGTGCATTACACCACCTGACCGCTGGGTGTCATTGCTGTATCAATGGAAACACTTTCTGTGCATTACCCTGAATGACCACGAGGTGTCACTGCTGCTCCAAGGGAAACATACTCTGTGTGTTACCCTGATTGGCCACCTGGTGTCACTGCTGCGCCAAGCAAAACACCTTCTGTGCATTACTCTGACTGCCCACTGGGTGTCACTGCTGCGCCAAGGGAGACATAAGAGCGGCCAGACTGGTTCAGACACAAAGTCCATCTAGGCCAGTATCCTCCTGTCTTCTGACAGTGGCCAGTGCCAGGTGCCCCAGAGGGAATGAACAGAGCAGGGAATCATCAAGCGATCCATACCCTGTTGCGCATTCCCAGCTTCTGACAAACAGAGGCTACAAGCACCATCCCTGCCCACCCTGGCTAATAGCCCTTGATGGATCTATCCACCATAAACTTATCTAGTTCTTTTTTGAACCCTGTTATAGTCTTGCCCTTCACAACATTCTCTTGCAAGGAGTTCCACAGGTTAACTATGCAACTGTCTTGAGTTTACCCCCCCTCCCGTGGCAAGGTTGTATATGGAAAAGAGGATGAGGATGAGGAGAGCCATGATGTGTCTGTCAGTGGCTGGTGCCTCAGTTTCCTCTAGGCAGCAGTGCTGCAGGCTCCTTTGGTCTGTGCCCATGCAACTGTGTCTGGGGAAGGAGGAATAGAGGTTCATTCTTCCCAGCCCCACGCCCCACCCCCAGCAACTGGGGAATCCAGGCCAAATTTAATCCTGGTAGCTGGGCTGGGATTAGCCTGGGCTGGGGTAGGGCTGGGGAGGAATTGGGAGGGAAACAGACGCACCTGCTGTGAGGGAAGATCCTCCCATTCCCTGCCAACCTCATTCACTCCTTGCAGCACGGCACCCCCTAGCATTTCTTTCTCTGTCATGGGAGCTGTCTGCTGCTTCTTCTCCCTTAGCATCATCTCTCCCCATCCTGGAGCACTGCCATTGCCCATCCCGTGCAAACAGGCAGACCCCGGTGTGCCCCATGGCACTGCCCTGCAATTGTGGAGGCAGCTGTTGGATGGAGCCATATCAAAATATGGGGGTGGGCAAGGCTGGGGACCAGGACTCCTGGGTTCTCCCCTCAAATGTGGGAGGGGAGTGGAGATTAGGGGGTAGAGTGGGGGAGGGACAGGGCTGGGATCCAGGGCTACTGCTTTTTCTGCTTTTCTCCACCTCCTGCAGCTGCCTCGATCCTTTCAATGTGTTTCTTGTTCCATATTCATTTGCTGACTTGTGTAAATCACCCCAGAGGTGGCTGCATCTCAGTGTTGGGTGAGGCACCCTTGGCTGCATCACCTCCTAACCGTGTCTCTCTCCCCTTTCGAGTGACCCTGCAGCACTAAGCAAACATCCACAAGATCATGGGGCACTTTGGGCACTGCGCAGGCAGGGGCCAGGCGCCCAGCCCTCCCTCCAGAGAATGGGACACAGCATCGACTACTTTTTACAGGGATTAAAAAGGGGCAAAGGAGGGCAAATCAGAGGAGTAGGCGGCCAGGGTCGGGGGTCAAGCAGCTGGAGGCAGAGTTAGGAGAGGGACTGAAGGCAAAGTCAGGGAGGTGGGAAGGAGCCGGAGTTAAGCCCAGAGGGAGGCGCTGCCAGAGGGTTAAACCCCAGCACAGTCAGGGGCCGAGGGGGAACAGTTATCCGGGTGGGCTGAGACTCCAGTGTTTGCAAACATGGGTGGGGGAGCAGAGGGCTTTTTTATTTCCCCTCCCACAGGCAGCACCTCTCAGCATGGACTTCCCAGGGCTGGGCTCTTAAAGGCACAAGCATCCCACCGCCTAGACACTGCAGCTCCTCTCTGATGTAACCTACTAAGGTGCTGCAGTAGGAGACTCAATTCAGTGAAACTGGGCATTCCCTATACGCCCCCCAGCCAGGGGGCTGTACACCCCCTTCCCCGATTTTCCCCAACACCCCCTCCCTCAGTGGTCAGGTAGTTACATGCAGCGCTGCCAATGTTGTCATTGGTTGCAAATTTGAATGGAAATTGAAACGTTAACACACACTTTAAAAGCAGATACAACGTATGAAAACTACTTGAACCTGAGAAAGTCAAATAGGTTTGGAAAGTCTGGACAAAGCCGGGTTTCCTCACACAGCTGTTGTGTCTGCTGACAATGTTGGTGCATTGGCATCGGCAGTTTTGGCCAACCTTAGAATTTCAAATGATGATTTGTAAGCGAGGTGTGAATGAGCTCTCCCCTGGCAGCTACTGATGACCAGGGTTGGGGGGAAGCTTTGGGACCAGACTGTATTTACATGAACTCACCTACTCTGCTGAGGTATCCAGCGGACAGAGCTGGGCTGCCTCTGCTCTAGGTGCCCGGAGGAGGGAAGGTGTGTGGGGCTCCAGCCTGGGACTCTTCCTCCCTCCTGCCAAGCCCTGACTATTAATCCCAGCGCTGGCACTCCTTTCTTCAAGCGCCATGTAGGCCAGAGGAAACGTGTGGTAGAAAGCACAAGGGCGAAGCTTGTGAACATCAGGTGCAGGAGCAAGAATCCCAACTATCAGGGTAGCAAGTTCTAGAGCCCTATCCCATTGTGGCCATCCCTGCCAAAGACCTGGCTCTCGGAGGTGTGAGTCACCCAGCAGGAGGGGAAAGATTCACTCTTACACAGATGGAGACAGGGGAGTTGAGCTCTGGGGCATTACGACAAGCATGGGTGGGTGGCAAGTTCGTAGAAATTTTGGTGGTGCCCAGAACCCGCCCCCAAACTCCACCTCCACCTGCCTAAGGCTCTGGGAGGGGGTTTGGGGGGGATTAGGGTGCAGGATTCAGGCTTTAGGATGGAGTTTGGGTGCTGGGTGTAGGCTCCAGCAGGGTTGTAGGAAGGGGTGAGAGGTGCAGGCTCTGGGGATGGGAAGGAGTGTGTGGGAAGGGGTGCACCCTCTGGGAGGGAGTGTAGGGCTGAGGATGAGGGATTCATGATGCAGGAGGGGGCTCAGGACTGGGGCAGAGTATCAGCGTTCAGAGGGAGCTCAGGGTTGGGGGTGTTGGAGAGGCTGAGGGCAGCCTGCACTAGGACTCTGGGGCAGCAGTTCCGCCCAGAATCCCTCTACTCCAGCAGCAGGAGCAGGCAGGGGACAGGCACATGCTGCTTTTTGTCAGGCAGGGACGCACCACAGCAGAGGGGAGGGGTTCCATTTAGGGGCCAGGGGAAGAGACCCAACTCAAAATATTGCTGGAGCAGGACCCCCAGCCCTGAATGTTCCTGGAGCACGAGCACCACAAATGTATATAACCTGCCGCCTATGACCACAAGCCAACACAAGGTCCCAC
Organism: Gopherus flavomarginatus; assembly: GCF_025201925.1. Classification (NCBI taxonomy): domain Eukaryota; kingdom Metazoa; phylum Chordata; order Testudines; family Testudinidae; genus Gopherus; species Gopherus flavomarginatus. The sequence continues at coordinate 44,026,344 of NC_066623.1, forward strand.
TGAGATTTGAACTCAGATTACAGGATTCAGAGTCCTGAGTGCTGCCCATTAAACCATGGGAGCAGCTTGTGCTGCCTTCTCTGCACATCGGTGACCCTCATGGGGCTGGCTTGTGTAAGGGGGCTCTTGGCCCTTTACTAAAACTTAGTGTGTGTGTGTGGGGGGGGTTGGTTTGCTAGTTCCCAGCACCAATAGAAGGGGGAAGGATCAATGGGAAATCAGGACCCTGAGACTGACAGTCCCCAGGGACAATGGGGAGAGGCCAAAGCTCCAAGTTAGCTGCACTGACAGGCAAGGCAGTGTAATGAGGGAGTCACCAGGCCAGGGGGTCCCATCCTCCATGTGACCTGGAACTCCCTGGGCGAGAGTGAGGCAGAGCTAAGGAGAGAGCAGGAGCCCGAGAAGAGCCGGGGAGCAGAGCTGTGCAGGTGTAGTGCCAGAAACTGCTGTATGTAGGAATTTGCAAACTGTAGCAGTTACTGATACCTGAGGTTGTTCTTATTTGCTGACTTGTCCTAATTGGCTAAAACTTGACAGTGGTTTCTCTAGCAAAGGCCAGTCCCTGGCCCCTTGGTCCAGACATCCTCCTTCATATCACGCTAGGCTGACCAGATGTCAAAGATGAAATATTGGGATGTGGGGGGCGGAGCAAAAAAAAAAAGAGCAAGAGGGCCCCCCTGCCACCAAGCGGAAGTGGCACAACCCCATCTCCAACCAATTCTTGGCTCCAACCTCTGCTACACCCCCAGCTCCCCCATCCTCTCACTTCTGGGCTCAGCCTGGGCTCCAAGCTCTGCAGCGGAGCCATGATCCGGGCCCCTCCTGCAGCTCCTGGGCAAGGGGTGAACCAGGCAGCTCCTGGCAGGAGCGTGTCCGCCCCACTTGTGTCTCCGCCCCCCGCTCACCTGGGCTCTGCCTGCTCCGTGCTGCCCCCACCCCAATGCGCTGCCCGCAGGCTGCAGGGCTGGAGCAGCTTCTGCTCTGCGCTCCTGGCCATGGCCATGGCCAGTGTGCAGACCTGCCGGGGAGGGGCGCAGCCTTCCCTCTCCAGGTCTGCAAGGGGAATGTAAAGCGGCCGTTCCTGCGCGAGTAAGGCGTTGCCATCCCTCCCTAGCTCTGCCAGAGGACTGGGAAGCAGCAGTATTAGCAGGGGCAGGGCGCCTGATTGTTTCCCCGGCTCTGCGAGCTGACTGGAGAGCGGCCGTTCTGGGCGCGTGGTGTGCTAGGATCCTTCCTAGCTCTGCGACGGGAGTGGGGAGCAGCCGTTACCGTGGGGGCGCGGCACTGGGTTCCCTCCCCAGGTCTACCAGGGGCGTGGGGAGCAGCACTTACTGCGGGATTAGGGTGCTGCCTTCTCTCCCTAGCTCTGCGAGACCACTGGGGAGTGGCCCTTCCTGCGGGATTAGGGCGCTGCCTTCTCTCCCTAGCTCTGCGAGAGAACTGGGGAGCGGCTCTTCCTGCGGGGTTAGGGCGCTGCCTTCTCTCCCTAGCTCTGCAAGACCACTGGGGAGCGGACCTTCCTGCGGGATTAAGGCGCTGCTTCCTCTCCCTAGCTCTGCGAGACCACTGGGGAGCGGCCCTTCCTGCGGGATTAGGGCGCTCCCTTCTCTCACTAGCTCTGCGAGACGACTGTGGAGCGGCCCTTCCTACGGCATTAGGGCGCAGCCTTCTCTCCCTAGCTCTGCAAGACCACTGGGGAGCGGCCCTTCCTGTGGGATTAGGGCGCTGCCTTCTCCCCTAGCTCTGTGAGACCACTGGGGAAAGGCCTTTCCTGTGGAATTAGGGCACTGCCTTCTCTCCCTAGCTCTGCGAGACCACTAGGGATCGGTCCTTCCTGCGGGGGCGGGGAGCTGGCTTCCCTCCCCAGCTCTGCCAGGGGCCTGGGGAGCAGCCCTTCTTGCGGTATTAGGATGCTGCCTTCTCTTCCTTTTCTGCAAAACCATTGGGGAGAGGCCTTTCCTGCGGAATTAGGGTGCCGCCTTCTCTCCGTAGCTCTGCGACACCACTTGGGAACGACCTTTCTGCGGGCCTAGGGTGCTGCCTTCTCTCCCTAGCTCTGCGAGAGGAGTGGGAAGCAGCAGTATTAGCAGGGGCAGGGCGCCTGATTGTTTCCCCGGCTCTGCGAGGGGACTGGAGAGCGGCCGTTCTGGGCGCGTGGTGTGCTAGGATCCTTCCTAGCTCTGCGACGGGAGTGGGGAGCAGCCGTTACCGTGGGGGCGCGGCACTGGGTTCCCTCCCCAGGTCTACCAGGGGCGTGGGGAGCAGCACTTCCTGCGGGATTAGGGTGCTGCCTTCTCTCCCTAGCTCTGCGAGACCACTGGGGAGTGGCCCTTCCTGCGGGATTAGGGCGCTGCCTTCTCTCCCTAGCTCTGCGAGAAAACTGGGGAGCGGCTCTTCCTGCGGGGTTAGGGCGCTGCCTTCTCTCCCTAGCTCTGCAAGACCACTGGGGAGCGGACCTTCCTGCGGGATTAAGGCGCTGCTTCCTCTCCCTAGCTGTGCAAGACCACTGGGGAGCGGCCCTTCCTGTGGGATTAGGGCGCTGCCTTCTCCCCTAGCTCTGTGAGACCACTGGGGAAAGGCCTTTCCTGTGGAATTAGGGCACTGCCTTCTCTCCCTAGCTCTGCGAGACCACTAGGGATCGGTCCTTCCTGCGGGGGCGGGGAGCTGGCTTCCTGCTGGATTAGGGCGCCGCCTTCTCACCCTAGCTCTGTGAGACCACTGGGGAGCGGCCCTTCCTGAGGGATTAGGGTGCCGCCTTCTCTCCCTAGCTGTCCGAGGCCACTGGGGAGCGGCCCTTTCTACGGGATTAGGGTGCTACCTTCTCTTCCTAGCTCTGCGAGACCATTGGGAAGTGGCCCTACTTACAGGATTATGGCGCTATCTTCTCTCCCTAGCTCTGCGAGACCACTGGGGAGCAGTCCTTCCTGCGGGATTCGGTCGCAGTCTTCTCTCACTAGCTCTGCGAGACCATTGGGGAGCAGCTTTTCCTGCGGGATAAGGGTGCTGCCTTCTCTCCCTACCTCTGCGAGACTACTGGGGAGTGGCCCTTCCTGCAGGATTAGGGCACTGCTTTCTCTCCCTAGCTCTGCGAGATCACTGGGGAGCGGACCTTCCTGCGGGATTAGGGCGCCGCCTTCTCACCCTAGCTCTGCGAGACCACTGGGGAGCGGCCCTTCCTGAGGGATTAGGACACCACCATCTCTCCCTAGTTCTGCGATACCACTGGGGAGCGGCCCTTTCTGCGGGATTAGGGCACTGTCTTCTCTCCCTAGCTCTGCGAGACCACTGGGGAGCGGCCCTTTCTCCGGGATTACGGCACTGCCTTCAATCCCTAGCTCTGAGAAACCACTGGGGAGCAGTCCTTCCTGTGGGATTAGGGCGCTGCCTTCTCTCCCTAGCTCTGCGAGACCACTGGGGAGCAGCCCTTCCTGCATAATTAGGGCACTGCCTTCTCTCCCTAGCTCTGCGAGACCACTGGGGAGCGGCCCTTCCTGTGGGATTAGGGCGCAGCCTCCTCTCACTAGGTCTGCGAGAAAACTGGGGAGCGGCCCTTCCTGCTAGATTAGGGTGCTGTCTTCTCTCCCTAGCTCTGCGAGAACACCGGGGAGTGGCTGTTCCTGCGGGATTAGCTCGCTGCCTTCTCTCCCTAGCTCTGCCAGACCACTGGGGAGCAGTCCTTCCTGCGGGATTCGGTCGCAGTCTTCTCTCACTAGCTCTGCGAGACCATTGGGGAGCAGCTTTTCCTGCGGGATAAGGGCGCTGCCTTCTCTCCCTAGCTCTGCGAGACTACTGGGGAGTGGCCCTTCCTGCAGGATTAGGGCACTGCTTTCTCTCCCTAGTTCTGCGATACCACTGGGGAGCTGCCCTTCCTGTGGGATTAGGGCGCTGCCTCCTCTCCCTAGCTCTGCGAGACGACTGGGGAGCGGCCCTTTCTGCGGGATTAGGGCACTGTCTTCTCTCCCTAGCTCTGCGAGACCACTGGGGAGCGGCCCTTTCTCCGGGATTACGGCGCTGCCTTCAACCCCTAGCTCTGAGAAACCACTGGGGAGCAGTCCTTCCTGTGGGATTAGGGCGCTACCTTCTCTCCCTAGCTCTGCGAGACCACTGGGGAGCGGCCCTTCCTGTTGGATTAGGGCGCAGCCTCCTCTCACTAGGTCTGCGAGAAAACTGGGGAGCGGCCCTTCCTGCTAGATTAGGGTGCTGCCTTCTCTCCCTAGCTCTGCGAGAACACCGGGGAGTGGCTGTTCCTGCGGGATTAGCTCGCTGCCTTCTCTTCCTAGCTCTGCGAGACCACTGGGGAGCAGCCTTTCCTTCCGGATTAGGTCGCTAATTTCTCTAAAAAGGTCTGCGAGACCACTGGGGAGCGGCCGTTCCCGCGGGATAAGGGAGCTGCCTTCTCTCCCTAGCTCTGCCAGACCACTGGGGAGCGGCCCTTCCTGCGGGATTAGGACGCTGCCTTCTCTCCCTAGCTCTGCAAGACCACCGAGGAGCTGGCTTTCCTGCAGAATTAAGGCGCTGCCTTCTCTCCCTAGCTCTGCGAGACCACTGGGGAGCGGCCCTTCCTGCGGGATTAGGGCGCTGCTTTCTCTCTCTACCTCTGCGAGACCACTGGGGAGCGGCTTCTCCTGCGGGATTAGGTCACCGCCTTCTCTCCCTAGCTCTGCGAGACCACTGGGGATCGGCCCTTCCTGCGGGGGGCGGGGCGCTGGCTTCCTTCCCCAGCTCTGCCAGGGGTCTGGGACGCAGCCCTTCCTGCGGGGTTAGGACGCTGCCTTCTCTCCCTAGCTCTGCGAGACCACTGAGGAGCTGGTTTTCCTTTAGATTTAAGGCGCTGCCTTCTCTCCCTAGCTCTGCGAGTCCACTGGGGAGCGGCCGTTCCTGCGGGATAAGGGAGCTGCCTTCTCTCCCTAGCTCTGCCAGACTACTGGGGAGCGGCCCTTCCTGCGGGATTAGGACGCTGCCTTCTCTCCCTAGCTCTGCAAGACCACCGAGGAGCTGGCTTTCCTGCAGAATTAAGGCGCTGCCTTCTCTCCCTAGCACTGCGAGACCACTGGGGAGCGGCCCTTCCTGCGGGATTAGGGCGCTGCTTTCTCTCTCTACCTCTGCGAGACCACTGGGGAGCGGCTCCTCCTGCAGGATGAGGTCACCGCCTTCTCTCCCTAGCTCTGCGAGACCACTGGGGATCGGCCCTTCCTGCGGGGGGCGGGGCGCTGGCTTCCTTCCCCAGCTCTGCCAGGGGTCTGGGACGCAGCCCTTCCTGCGGGGTTAGGACGCTGCCTTCTCTCCCTAGCTCTGCGAGACCACTGAGGAGCTGGTTTTCCTGTAGAATTAAGGCGCTGCCTTCTCTCCCTTGCTCTGCGAGACCACTGGAGAGCGGCCCTTCCTGCGGTATTAGGACGCTGCGATCTCTACCTAGCTCTGCGAGAGCACTGGGGAGCGGCCCTTCCTGCGGGATTAGGGCGCTGCCTTCTCTCCTTACCTCTGCGAGACCACTGGGGAGCGGCTTTTACTGCGGGACTACGGCTCCACCTTCTCTCAATAGCTCTGCGAGACCACTGGGGATCGGCCCTTCCTGCGGTATTAGCGATCCACCTTCTCTCCCTAGCTCTGCGAGACTACTGGGGATCGGCCCTTCCTGCAGGATTAGGGCACCGACTTCTAACCCTAGCTCTGTGAGACCACTGGGGAGAGACCCTTCCTGCGGGATTAGGGCGCCGCCTTCTCTCCCTAGCTCTGCAAGACCACTGGGGAGCGGACCTTCCTGCGGGATTAGGGCTCCAACTTCTCTACATAGCTCTGCGAGACCACTGGGAATCGGCGCTTCCTGAGGGATTAGGGCACCGCCTTCTCTCCCTAGCTCTGTGAAACCACTGGAGAGCGGCCTTTCCTGCAGGATTAGGGCGACGCCTTCTCTCCCAGGCTCTGCAAGACCACTGGGGAGCGGTTCTTCCTGCGGGATTATGGCGCTGTCTTCTCTGCCTAGGTCTGCGAGACCACTGGGGAGCCGCCCTTCCTGCGGGATTAGGGCGAAGCCTTCAGTCCCTAGCTCTGCGAGATCACTGGGAAGCAGCCCTTCCTGCGGCATTAGGGTGCTGCCTTCTCTCCCTAGCTCTGCGAGACCACTTTGGAGCGGCCTTTCCTGCAGGATTACGACGCTACCTTCTCTCCCTATCTCTGCGAGACCACTGGGGAGCGGACCTTCCTGCGTGGGCGGGGTGCTGGCTTCCCTCCCCAGCTCTGCCAGGTTTCTGGGGAGCAGCACTTTCTGCGGGATTAGGGCCCTGCCTTCTCTCCCTAGCTCTGGGAGATCACTGGGGAGCGGACCTTCATGCACGGGCGGGGCGATGGCTTCCCTTCCCAGATCTGTCAGGGGCCTGGGGATCAGCCCTTCCTGCGGGGTTAGGGCGCTGCCTTATATCCCTAGCTCTGCGAGACCACTGGGGAGCGGTTCTTCCTGCGGGATTATGGCGCTGTCTTCTCTACCTAGGTCTGCGAGACCACTGGGGAGCGGACCTTCCTGCGTGGGCGGGGTGCTAGCTTCACTCCCCAGCTCTAGCAGGGGTCTGGAGAGCAGCCCTTCCTGCGGGATTAAGGTGCTGCCTCTATCTCAATATCTCTGCGAGAACACTGGGGAGCGGCACTTCCTGCTAGATTAGGGCGATGCCTTCTCTCCCTAGCTCTGCGAGACCACTTTTGAGCAGCCCTTCTTCGCGAGCGGGGCGCTGGCTTCCCTCCCCAGCTCTGCCAGGGGCCTGGGGAGCAGCCCTTCCTGCGGGATTATGGCGCTACCTTCTCTCCCTAGCTCTGCAAGACGACTGGGTAGCGACCCTTCCAACGGGATTAGGACGCTGCCTTCTCTCCCTACCTCTGCGAGACCACTGGGGAGCGGCCTTTCCTGCGGAATTAGGGAGCTGCCTTCTCTCCCTAGCTCTGCGAGACCACTGGGGAGTGGCCCTTCCTGCGGGATTAGGGAGCCGCGTTCTCTCCCTAGCTTTGCGAGATCACTGGGGAGCGGCCTTTCCTGCGGAATTAGGGAGCCGCCTTCTCTCCCTAGCTCTGCGAGACCCCTGGGGAGAGGCCTTTCCTGCGGGATTAGGGCGCAGCCTTCTCTCCCTAGCTCTGCGAGACCACTGGGGAGCGGCCTTTCCTTCTGGATTAGGGCACCGCCTTCTCTCCCTAGCTCTGCGAGTCCACTGGGGACCAGCCCTTCCTGCAGGATTAGGGCACTGCCTTCTCTCCCTAGCTCTGCGAGACCACTGGGGAGCGGCCCTTCCTGCAGGATTAGGGCACTGCCTTCTCTCCGTAGCTCTGCGAGACCACTGGGGAGCGGCCCTTTCTGCGGGATTAGGGCGCTGCCTCCTCTCACTAGCTCTGCGAGAACACTGGAGAGCGGCCCTTCCTGCTAGATTAGGGCGCTGCCTTCTCTCCCTAGCTCTGCGAGACCACTGGGGAGCGGCCCTTCCTGCTGGATTAGGGCGCTGCCTTCTCTTACTAGCTCTGCGAGACCACTGGGGAGCAGCCCTTCCTTCGGGATTAGGGCGCTGATTTCTCTCCAAAGGTCTGCGAGACCACTGGGGAGCAGCCATTCCTGCGGGATTAGGGAGCTGCCTTCTCTCCCTAGCTCTGCAAGACCACTGGGGAGCGGCCCTTCCTGGGGGGGCCGGGCGCTGGCTTCCCTCCCCAGCTCTGCCAAGGGTCTGGGGAGCAGCCCTTCCTGCGGGGTTAGGATGCTGCCTTCTCTCCCCAGATCAGCGAATCCACTAAGGAGCTGGCTTTCCGGCAGAATTAAGGCGCTGCCTTCTCTCCCTAGCTCTGCGAGACCACTAGGGAGCGGCCCTTCCTGCGGGATTAGGACGCCGCCTTCTCTCCCTAGCTCTGCGAGACCACTGGGGAGCAGCCCTTCCTGCGGCATTGGGGCGCTGTCTTCTCTCCCTAGCTCTGCGAGACCACTGGGGAGCTGCCATTCCTGCGGCATTAGGGCTCTGCCTTCTCTCCCAAGCTCTGCGAGACCACTGGGGAGCGGACCGTCCTGCGCGGGAGGGGCGATGGCTTCCCTTCCCAGCTCTGTCAGGGGCCTGGGGATCAGCCCTTCGTGCGGGGTTAGGGCGCCGCCTTATGTCCCTATCTCTGTGAGACCACTGGGGAGCGGTCCTTCCTGCGGGATTAGGGCGCCGCCATCTCTCCCTAGCTCTGCCAGACCACTGGGGAGCGGTCCTTCCTGTGGGATTAGGAAGCCGCCTTCTCTATCTATCTCTGCGACATCACTGGGGAGCGGCCCTTCCTGAGGGATTATGGCGTTGTCTTCTCTGCCTAGGTGACCTAGACCACTGGGAAGCGGCCCTTCCTGCGGGATTAGGGCGATGCCTTCTCTCCCTAGCTCTGCGAGACCACTGGGGAGCGGCCGTTCCTGAGGGATTAGGGAGCCGCCTTCTCTCCCTAGCTCTGAGAGACCACTGGGGAGCGGCCTTTCCTGCTGGATTAGGGCACCGCCTTCTCTCCCTAGCTCTGCGAGTCCACTGGGGACCAGCCCTTCCTGCAGGATTAGGGCACTGCCTTCTCTCCCTAGCTCTGCGAGACCACTGGGGAGCGGCCCTTTCTGCGGGATTAGCGCGCCACCTTCTCCCCCTAGCTCTGCGAGATCACTGGGGATCTGCCCTTCCTGCGGGATAAGGGCGCTGTCTTCTCACCCTAGCTCTGCGAGACCACTGGGGAGCGGCCCTTCCTGCGGGATTAGGGCGCCACCTTCTCTCCCTAGCTCTGCGAGACGACTGGGGAACGGCCCTTCCTGCGGGATTAGGGAGCCGCCTTCTCACCCAAGCTCTGCGAGACCACTGGGGAACGGCCCTTCCTGCGGGATTAGGGAGCCGCCTTCTCTCCCAAGCTCTGCCAGACCACTGGGGAGAGGCCCTTCCTGCGGGATTAGGGCGCCGCCTTCTCTCCCAAGCTCTGCGAGACCACTGGGGAGCGACCGTTCCTGCGGGATTAGGGCGCTGCCTTCTCTCCCTAGCTCTGCGAGACGACTGGGGAACGGCCCTTCCTGCGGGATTAGGGAGCCGCCTTCTCTCCCTAGCTCTGCGAGACCACTGGGGAGAGGCCTTTCCTGCGGGATTAGGGCGCAGCCTTCTCTCCCTAGCTCTGCGAGACCACTTGGGAGCGGCCCTTTCTGCGGGATTAGGGCGCTGCTTTCTCTCCCTACCTCTGCGAGACCACGGGGTAGCGGTCCTTCCTGCGGTATTAGCGCGCCACCTTCTCTCCCTAGCTCTGCGAGATCACTGGGGAATGCCCTTCCTGCGGGATAAGGGCCCTGTCTTCTCACCCTAGCTCTGCGAGACCACTGGGGAGCAGCCCTTCCTGCTGGATTAGGGCGCTGCCTTCTTTCCCTAGCTCTGTGAGACCATTGGGGAGCAGCTCTTCCTGCTGGATTAGGGCGCTGCCTTCTCTCCCTAGCTCTGCGAGACAACTGGGGAGAGGCCCTTCCTGCGGCATTAGGGCTCTGCCTTCTCTCCCAAGCTCTGCGAGACCACTGGGGAGCGGACCTTCCTGCGTGAGGTGGGTGCTGGCTTCTCTCCCCAGCTCTGCCAGGTTTCTGGGGAGCAGCCCTTCCGGCGGGATTAGGGCGCTGCCCTCTCTCCCTAGCTCTGCGAGATCACTGGGGAGCGGACCGTCCTGCACGGGCGGGGCGATGACTTCCCTCCCCTGCTCTGCCAGGGGTCTGGGAAACTGCCCTTCCTGCGGGATTAGGACCTGCCTTCTCTCCCTAGCTCTGCGAGACCACAGAGGAGCTACCTTTCCTGCAGAATTAAGGCGCTGCCTTCTCTCCCAAGCTCTGGGAGACCACTGGGGATCGGCCCTTCCAGCAGGGGCCGGGCACTGGCTTCCCTCCCCTGCTCGGTCTGGGGCCTGGGGAGCACCCCTAACTGTGGTATTAGGAGGCTGCCTTCTCTCCCTAACTCTGCGAGAGCACTTTGGAGCTGCCTTCCTGCGTGATTAGGGCTCCGCCTTCTCTCCCTAGCTCTACGATACCACTGAAGATCGGCTCTTCCTGCGGGATTAGGGCTCCACCTTCTCTCCCTAGCTCTGCCAGACCACTGAGGTTCTTCCTTTCCTGCGGGATTAGGGCTCCACCTTCTCTCCCTAGCTCTGTGAGACCACTGGGGATCGGGCCTTCCTGTGGGATAAGGCGCCGCCTTCTCTCGCTAGGTCTAGGAGACCACTGGGTAGCGGCCCTTCCTAGGGGGGCGGGGCGGTGGCTTCCCTCCCTAGCTCTGCCAGTGGTCTGGGGAGCAGCCCTTCCTGCGGGATTAGGACGCTGCCTTCTCTCCCTAGCTCTGCGAGACCACTGAGGAGCAGCCAATCCTGCGGGATTAGGGCGCCGCCTTCTCTCCCTAGCTCTGCGAGACCACAGGGGAGCGGCTGTTCCTGTGCTATTAGGGAGCAGCCTACTCTTCCTAGCTCTCAGAGACCACTGGGGAGCGGCCCTTCCTACGGGATTAGGGTGCTACCTTCTCTTCCTAGTTCTGCGAGACCATTTGGGAAGCGGCCCTACTTACGGGATTATGGCGCTATCTTCTCTCCCTAGCTCTGCGAGACCACTGGGGAGCGGCCCTTTCTCCGGGATTACGGCGCTGCCTTCAATCCCTAGCTCTGAGAGACCACTGGGGAGCAGTCTTTCCTGCGGGATTAGGGCGCTGCCTTCTCTCCCTAGCTCTGCGAGACAACTGGGGAGCAGGACTTCCTGCAGGATTAGGGCACTGCCTTCTCTCCATAGCTCTGCGAGACCATTGGGGAGCGGCCCTTCCTGTGGGATATGGGCGCAGCCTCCTCTCACTAGGTCTGCGAGAACACTGGGGAGCGGCCCTTCCTGCTAGATTAGGACGCTGCCTTCTCTCCCTAGCTCTGCGAGAACAACGGGGAGCGGCTGTTCCTGCGGGATTAGCTCGCTGCCTTCTCTTCCTAGCTCTGCCAGACCACTGGGGAGCAGCCCTTCCTTCGGGATTAGGTCGCTGATTTCTCTAAAAAGGTCTGCGAGACCACTGGGGAGCGGCCGTTCCTGCGGGATTAGGGAGCTGCCTTCTCTCCCTAGCTCTGCCAGACCACTGGGGAGCGGCCCTTCCTGCGGGATTAGGTCACCGCTTTCTCTCCCTAGCTCTGCGAAACCACTGGGGATCGGCCCTTCCTGCGGGGGGCGGGGCGCTCGCTTCCTTCCCCAGCTCTGCCAGGGGTCTGGGGAGCAGCCCTTCCTGCGGGATTAGGACGCTGCCTTCTCTCTCTACCTCTGTGAGACCACCGGGGAGCGTCCCTTTCTGCGGGATTAGGCCGCTGCCTTCTCTCCTTACCTCTGCGAGACCACTGGGGAGCGGCCTTTACTGCGGGACTACGGCTCCACCTTCTCTCAATAGCTCTGCGATACCACTGGGGATCGGCTCTTCCTGTGGGATTAGGGCACCGCCTTCTAACCCTAGCTCTGCGAGACCACTGGGGATCGGCCCTTCCTGCGGGGGGCGGGGCGCTCGCTTCCTTCCCCAGCTCTGCCAGGGGTCTGGGGAGCAGCCCTTCCTGCGGGGTTAGGACGCTGCCTTCTCTACCTACCTCTGCGAGACCACTGGGGAGCGGCCCTTACTGCGGGACTACGGCTCCACCTTCTCTCCCTAGCTCTGCAAGACTACAGGGGAGCGGACCTTCCTGCGGGATTACGCCTCCACCTTCTCTCAATAGCTCTGCGAAACCACTGGGGATCGGCCCTTCCTGCGGGATTAGGGCTCCACCTTCTCTTCCTAGCTCTGCGAGACCACTGGGGATCGGCGCTTCCTGCGGGATTAGGGCGCCGCCTTCACTCCCTAGCTCTACCAGACCACTGGGGAGCGGCCCTTCCTGCGGGGGGCGGGGCGCTGTCTTCCCTCCCCAGCTCTACCAGGATCTTGGGGACCAGCCCTTCCTTCGATATTAGGACGCTGCCTTCTCTCCCTAGCTCTGCGAAACCACTGGGGAGCGGTTCTTCCTACGGGATTATGGCGCTGTCTATTCTGCCTAGGTCTGCGAGACCGCTGGGGAGCAGCCCTTCCTGCGGGATTAGGGCGCTGCCTTCTCTCAATATCTCTGCGAGAACACTGGGGAGCGGCTCTTCCTTCTAGATTAGGGCGATGCCTTCTCTCCCTAGCTCTGCGAGACCACTGGGGAGCGGCCGTTCCTGCGGGATTAGGGCGCTGCCTTCTCTCCCTAGCTCTGCCAGACCACTGGGGAGCGACCCTTCCTGCGGGACTAGGACACTGCCTTCTCTCCCTAGCTCTGCAAGACCACTGGGGAGCGGCCGTACCTGGGGGGGCGGGGCGGTGGCTTCCCTCCCCAGCTCTGCCAGGGGTCTGGGGAGCAGCCGTTCCTGCGGGATTAGGATGCTGCCTCCTCTCTCTAGCTCTGCAAAACCACTGGGGAACGGCCTTTCCTGCGGGATTAGGGTGCCGCCTTCTCTCCGTAGCTCTACGAGAGCACTGGGGAGCGGCCCCTCCTGCAGGATTAGGGCGCTGCCTCCTGTCCCTTGCTCTGCGAGGCCACTGGGGAGCAGCCCTTCCTGCGGGATTAGGGCGCTGCTATCTCTCCCTAGCTCTGCGTGACACTGGGGAGCGGCCTTTCCTGTGGGATTAGGGCTCCGCCTTCTCTCCCTAGCTCTGCGAAACCACTTTTGAGCAGCCCTTCTTCGCGGGCGGGGCGCTGGCTTCCCTCCCCAGCTCTGCCAGGGGCCTGGGGAGCAGACCTTCCTGCGGGATTATGGCGCTACCTTCTCTCCCTAGCTCTGCAAGACCACTGTGGAGCGGCCCTTCCAGCGGGGACGGGGCGGTGGCTTCCCTCCCCAGTTCTGCCAGGGGCCTGGGGAGTAGCGCTTCCTGCGTTATTAGGATGCTGCCTTCTCTCCCTAGCTCTGCGAGACGACTGGGGAGCGGACCTTCCAGCAGGGATTAGGGCGCTGCCTTCTCTCCCTACCTCTGCGAGACCACGGGGGAGCTTCCCTTCCTGTGGGATTTGGGCGCCACCTTCTCTCCCTAGCTCTGCGAAACCACTGGGAATCGGCCCTTCCTGCTGGGTTAGGGCGCTGCCTTCTCACCCAAACTCTGCAAGACCACTGGGGAGAGGCCTTTCCTGCTGGATTAGGGCGCCGCCTTCTCTCTCTAGCTCTGCGAAACCACTGGGGAGCGGCCTTTCCTGCTGGATGAGGGCGCCGCCGTCTCTCCCTAGCTCTGCGAGTCCACTGGGGACCAGTCCTTCCTGCAGGATTAGGGCCCTGACTTCTCTCCCTAGCTCTGCGAGACCACTGGGGAGCGGCGCTTCCTGCGGGATTAGGGCACTGCCTCCTCTCCCTAGCTCTGCGAGACCACTGGGGAGCGGCCCTTTCTGCGAGATTAGGGCGCTGCCTTCTCTCCCTACCTCTGCGAGACCACGGGGTAGCGGCCCTTCCTGCGGGATTAGCGCGCCACCTTCTCTCCCTAGCTCTGCTAGATCACTGGGGATCTGCCCTTCCTGCGGGATAAGGGCGCTGTCTTCTCACCCTAGCTCTGCGAGACCACTGGGGAGCGGCCCTTCCTGCGGGATTAGGGCGCCACCTTCTCTCCCTAGCTCTGCGAGACTACTGGGGAGACGCCTTTCCTGCGGGATTAGTGTGCCGGCTTCTCTCCCTAGCTCTGCGAGAGCACTGCGGAGCAGCCCTTCCTGCGGGATCAGGGCACCGCCTTCTCTCCCTAGCTCTGCGAGACCACTGGGGAGCGGCGCTTCCTGCGGGATTAGGGCGCTGCCTTCTCTCCCTAGCTCTGCGAGACCACTGGGGAGCGGCCCTTTCTCTGGGATTACGGCACTGCCTTCTCTCCCTAGCTCTGCGAGACCACTGGGGAGCATCCCTTCCTGCAGGATTAGGGCACTGCCTTCTCTCCGTAGCTCTGCGAGACCACTGGGGAGAGGCTCTTCCTGCAGGATTAGGGCACTGCCTTCTCTCCGTAGCTCTGCGAGACCACTGGGGAGCAGCCCTTCCTGCAGGATTAGGGCACTGCCTTCTCTCCGTAGCTCTGCGAGACCACTGGGGAGCGGCCTTTTCTGCTATATTAGGGCGCTGCCTCCTCTCCCTAGCTCTGCGAGACCACCGGGGAGCGGCCCTTCCTGCGGGATTAGGGCGCTGCCTTCTCTCCGTAGCTCTGCGAGACCACTGGGGAGAGGCTCTTCCTGCAGGATTAGGGCACTGCCTTCTCTCCGTAGCTCTGCGAGACCACTGAGGAGCAGCCCTTCCTTCGGAATTAGGGCGCTGATTTCTCTCCAAAGGTCTGCGAGACCACTGGGGAGCGGCCGTTCCTGCGGGATTAGGGCGCTGCCTTCTCTCCCTAGCTCTGCCAGACCACTGGGAATCGGCCCTTCCTGCGGAATTAGGACGCTGCATTCTGTCCCTAGCTCTGCAAGACCACTGGGGAGCGGCCCTTCCTGGGGGGGCGGGGCGCTGGCTTCCCTCCCCAGCTCTGCCAGGGGTCTGGGGAGTAGCCCTTCCTGCGGGGTTAGGATGCTGCCTTCTCTCCCCAGCTCTGCGAGTCCACTGAGGAGCAGGCTTTCCTGCAGAATTAAGGCGCAGCCTTCTCTCCCTAGCTCTGCGAGACCACTGGGGAGCAGCCCTTCCTGCGGCATTAGGGCTCTGCCTTCTCTCCCAAGCTCTGCGAGACCACTGGGGAGCAGACCTTCCTGCGTGAGCGGGGTGCTGGCTTCCCTCCCCAGCTCTGCCAGGTTTCTGGGGAGCAGCCCTTCCGGCGGGATTAGGGCGCTGCCTTCTCTCCCTAGCTCTGCGAGATCACTGGGGAGCGGACCGTCCTGCGCGGGCGGGGCGATGGCTTCCCTTCTCAGCTCTGTCAGGGGCCTGGGGATCAGCCCTTCCTGCGGGGTTAGGGCGCAACCTTATCTCCCTAGCTCTGCGAGACCACTGGGGAGCAGTTCTTCCTGCGGGATTTTGGCGCTGTCTTCTCTACCTACGTCTGCGAGACCACTGGGAAACGGACCTTCCTGCGTGGGCGGGTTGCTGGCTTCCCTCCCCAGCTCTACCAGGGTTCTGGGGAGCGGCCCTTCCTGCGGGATTAGGGTGCTGCCTCCTCTCACTAGCTCTGCAAGACCACTGGGGATTGGTCCTTAATGCGGGATTAGGGCGCCGCCATCTCTCCCTAGCTCTGCGAGACCACTGGGGAGCGACCCTTCCTGCGGGATTAGGGCGCTGCCTTCTCTCTCTAGCTCTGCCAGACCACTGGGGAGCGACCTTCCTGCGGGATTAGGACGCCGCCTTCTCTACCTATCTCTGCGAGATCACTGAGGAGCGGCCCTTCCTGCGGGATTATGGCGTTGTCTTCTCTGCCTAGGTGAGCTAGACCACTGGGGAGCGGCCCTTCCAGCGGGATTAGGGCGATGCCTTCTCTCCCTAGCTCTGCGAGTCCACTTTGGAGCTGCCTTTCCTGAGGGATTAGGGCGCTGCCTTCTCTCCCTAGCTCTGCGAGACCACTGGGGAGCGGACCGTCCTGCGCGGGCGGGGCGATGGCTTCCCTTCCCAGCTCTGTCAGGGGCCTGGGGATCAGCCCTTCGTGCTGGGTTAGTGCGCCGCCTTATCTCCCTAGCTCTTCGAGACCACTCGGGAGCAGTTCTTCCTGCGGGATTATGGCGCTGTCTTCTCTACCTACGTCTGCGAGACCACTGGGGAGCGGACCTTCCTGTGTGGGCGGGGTGCTGGCTTATCTCCCCAGCTCTACCAGGGGTCTGGGGAGCGGCCCTTCCTGCGGGATTAGGGTGCTGCCTCCTCTCACTAGCTCTGCGAGACCACTGGGGATTGGCCCTTCCTGCGGGATTAGGGCGCCGCCATCTCTCCCTAGCTCTGCGAGACCACTTGGGAGCGACCCTTCCTGCGGGATTAGGGCGCTGCCTTCTCTCTCTAGCTCTGCCAGACCACTGGGGAGCGATCCTTCCTGCGGGATTAGGACGCCGCCTTCTCTACCTATCTCTGCGAGATCACTGGGGAGCGGCTCTTCCTGCGGGATTATGGCGTTGTCTTCTCTGCCTAGGTGAGCTAGACCACTGGAGAGCGGCCCTTCCTGCGGGATTAGGGCGATGCCTTCTCTCCCTAGCTCTGCGAGACCACTGGGGAGTGGACCTTCCTGCGTGGGCGGGGTGCTGGCTTCCCTCCCCAGCTCTGCAAGGTTTCTGGGGACCAGCCCTTCCGGTGGGATTAGGGCGCTGCCTTCTCTCCCTAGCTCTGCGAGATCACTGGTGAGCAGACCATCCCGCGCGGGTGGGGCGATGGCTACCCTTCCCAGCTCTGTCAGGGGCCTGGGGATCAGCCCTTCCTGAGGGGTTATGGCGCTACCCTATCTCCCTAGCTCTGCGAGACCACTGGGGAGCGGTTCCTCCTGCAGGATTAGGGCACCGCCTTCTCTCCGTAGCTCTGCGAGACCACTGGGGATCGGCCCTTCCTGCGGGGGCGGGGCACTGGCTTCCCTCCCCAGCTCTGCCAGGGGCCTGGGGAGCAGCCCTTCCTGCGGTATTAGGACGCTGCCATCTCTCCCTAGCTCTGTGAAGCCACTGGGGAGCGGCCTTTCCTGCGGGATTAGGGCGCCGCCTTCTCTCAATAGCTCTGCGAGACCACTGGGGATCGGCCCTTCCTGCAGGATTAGAGCGCTGCCTTCTCTCCCTAGCTCTGCGAGACCACTGGGGAGTCTACCCTTCCTGCGGCATTAGGGCGCTGTCTTATCTCCCTACCTCTGCCAGACCACTGGGGAGCGACCCTTCCTGCGGGATTAGGACGCCGCCTTCACTACCTAGCTCTGCGAGACTACTTGGGAACCGGCTCTTCCTGCGGGATTATGGCGCTGTCTTCTCTGCCTAGGTCAGCTAGACCACTGGGGAGCGGCCCTTCCTGCGGGATTAGGGCGATGTCTTCTCTCCCTAGCTCTGCGACACCACTGGTGAGCGGACCATCCTGCGCGGGCGGGGTGCTGGCTTCCCTCCCCAGCTCTACCAGGGGTCTGGGGAGCGGCCCTTCCTGCGGGGTTAGGGCGCTGCCTTATCTCCCTAGCTCTGCGAGACCACTGGGGAGCGGTTCTTCCTGCGGGATTATGGCGCTGTATTCTCTAGTTAGGTCTGCTAGACCACTGGGGATTGGACCTTCCTGCGTGGGCGGGGTGCTGGCTTCCCTCCCCAGCTCTACCAGGGGTCTGGGGAGCGGCCCTTCCTGTGGGATTAGGGTGCTACCTCCTCTCACTAGCTCTGCGAAACCACTGGGGATCGGCCCTTCCTGCAGTGGCCGGGCGCTGGCTTCCCTCCCTAGCTCTGCGAGACCACTGGGGAGCGGCCCTTCTTGCGGGATTAGGGCGCCGCCTTCTCCCAAGCTCTGCGAAACCACTGGGGATCGGCCCTTCCTGCAGTGGCCGGGCGCTGGCTTCCCTCCCCAGCTCGGCCTGGGGCCTGGGGAGCACCTCTTCCTGTGGTATTAGGACGCTGCCTTCTCTCCCTAACTCTGTGAGAGCACTTTGGAGCTGCCTTCCTGCGGGATTAGGGCGCTTCATTCTCTCCCTAGCTCTGCGAGACCACTGGGGAGCGGCCCTTCCTGCGTGATTAGGGCTCTCCCTTCTCTCCCTAGCTCTGCGAGACCACTGGGGATCGGCCCTTCCTGCGGGATTAGGGCTCCACCTTCTCTCCCTAGCTCTGCCAGACCACTGGGGTTCGGCCCTTCCTGCGGGATTAGGGCTCCACCTTCTATCCCTAGCTCTGTGAGACCACTGGGGATCGGGCCTTCCTGTGGGATAAGGCGCGGCCTACTCTCGCTAGGTCTAGGAGACCACTGGGGAGCGGCACTTCCTAGGGGGCCGGGGCGGTGGCTTCCCTCCCCAGCTCTGCCAGTGGTCTGGGGAGCAACCCTTCCTGCGGGATTAGGACGCTGCCTTCTCTCCCTAGCTCTGCGAGACCACTGAGGAGCGGCCTTTCCTGCAGAATTAGGGCGCTGTCTTTTCTCCCTAGATCTGCGAGACCATTGGGTATCGGCCCTTCCTGCTGGGGGCAGGGCGCTGGCTTCCTTTCCCAGCTCTGCCAGGGGCCTGGGGAGCAGCATTTCTTTCGGTATTAGGACGCTGCCTTCTATCCCTAGCTCTGCGAATGCACTGGGGAGCGGCCCTTCCTGTGGGATTAGGGCGCTGCCTTCTCTTCTTACCTCTGCGAGACCACTGGGGATCGGCCCTTCCTGCGGGATTAGGGCTCCACCTTCTCTCCCTAGCTCTGCCAGACCACTGGGGTTCGGCCCTTCCTGCGGGATTAGGGCTCCACCTTCTCTCCCAAGCTCTGTGAGACCACTGGGGATCGGGCCTTCCTGTGGGATAAGGCGCCGCCTTCTCTCGCTAAGTCTAGGAGACCACTGTGGAGCGGCCCTTCCTAGGGGGGCGGGGCTGTGGCTTCCCTCCCCAGCTCTGCCAGTGGTATGGGGAGCAACCCTTCCTTCGGGATTAGGACGCTGCCTTCTCTCCATAGCTCTGCGAGACCACTGGGGAGCGGCCTTTCCTGCAGAATTAGGGCGCTGTCTTTTCTCCCTAGATCTGCGAGACCACTGGGGATCGGCCCTTCCTGCGGGGGGCGGGGCGCTGACTTCCTTCCCCAGCTGTGCCAGGGGCCTGGGGAGCAGCATTTCTTTCGGTATTAGGACGCTGCCTTCTCTCCCTAGCTCTGCGAAATCACTGGGGAGCGGTCTTTCCTGCGGGATTAGGGCGCCACCTTCTATCCTTAGCTCTGCGAATGCACTGGGGAGCGGCCCTTCCTGCGTTATTAGGGCGCTGCCTTCTCTTCTTACCTCTGCGAGACCACTGGGGAGTGGCCCTTCATGCGGGTTTATTGCGCCGCCTTCTTTCCCTAGCTCTCCGAGACCACTGGGGAGAGGCCCTTCCTCTGGGATTAGGGCGCTGCCAACTCTCCCTAGCTCTGGGAGACCACTGGGGAACGACCGTTCCTGTGGGATTATGGCGCCGCCTTCTCTCCCTACCTCTGCGAGACCACTGGGGAGCGGCCCTTCTTCCGGGATTAGGGCGTTGCCTTCTATTCCTAGCTCTGCTAGACGACTGGGGAGCAATCCTTCCTGTGGCATTAGGGCGCTGTCTTCTCTCCCAAGCTCTGCAAGACCACTGGGTTACGGCCCTTCCTGCGGGGGCGGGGCACTCGCTTCCCTCCCCAGCACTGCCAGTTTCCTTGGAGGCAGCCCTTCCTGCGGGATTAGGACGCTGCCTTCTCTCCCTAGGTCTGTGAGACCACTGTTTAGCGGCCCTTCCTGCGGGGACGGGGCGGTGGCTTCCCTCCCCAGCTCTGTCAGGGGCTTGGGGAGCAGCCCTTCCTGCGGTATTAGGATGCTGCCCTCTCTCTCTACCTCCGTGAAACCACTGGGGAATGGCCTTTTCTGCGGGATTAGGGCGCTGCCTTCTCTCCCTACCCCTGCGAGACCACGGGGGAGTGGCCCTTTTTACGGGATTAGGGCGCCACCTTCTCTCCCTAGCTCTGCGAGACCACTGGGGATCGGCCCTTCCTGCTGGGTTAGGGCGCCGCCTTCTCACCCTAGCTCTGCGAGACCACTGGAGAGAGGCCCTTCCTGCGGGATTAGGGCACCGCCTCCTCTCCCTTGCTCTGCGAGAGCACTGGGGAGCAGCCCTTCCTGCGGGATTAGGGCACCGCCTCCTCTCCCTTGCTCTGCGAGACCACTGGGGAGCAGCCCTTCCTGCGGGATTAGGTCGCTGCCTTCTCTCCCTAGCTCTGCGAGACCACTGGGGAGCAGCCCTTCTTTGCGGGCGGGGCACTGGCTTCCCTCCCCAGCTCTGCCAGGGGCCTGGGGAGCAGCCCTTCCTGCGGGATTGGGGCGCTACCTTCTCTCCCTAGCTCTGCGAGACTACTGGGGAGCGGCTCTTCCTGCGGGATTATGGCGCTGCCTTCTCTCCCTATGTCTGCGAGACCATTCGGGAGCGGCCTTTCCTGCGGGCTTAGGGCGCTGTCTGCTCTCCCTAGCTCTGCGACACCACTGGCGAGCGGTTCTTGATGCGGGAATAGTTCACTGCCTCCTCTCCCTAGCTCTGCGAGAGCACTGGGGAGCTTCCCTTCCTGCGTTATCAAGGCGCTTAGTTCTCTCCCTAGCTCTGCGAAACCACTGGGGAGCGTCCTTTGTTGCGGGATTTTGGCGCCTCCTTCTCTCCCGAGCTCTGGGAGAGCACTGGGGAGCGGCCCTTCCTGCGGGATTAGGGAGCTGCCTTCTCTCCCTACGTCTGCGAGACCACTGGGTAGCGGCACTTCTTGCGGGACTAGGTCGCCGCTTTCTCTCCCTAGCTCTGCGAGACCACTGGGTAGCGGCCCTTCCTGCGTGATTATTGCGCCGCCATCTTTCCCTAGCTCTGCGAGACCACTGGGGAGCGGACCTTCCTGCGCGGGCGGGGCGCTGGCTTCCCTCCCCAGCTCTGCCAGGGGCCTGGGGAGCAGCCCTTCCTGCGGGATTAGGGCGCTGCCTTCTCTCCCTAGATCTGCGAGACCACTTGGGAGCGGCCCTTTCTGCGGGATTTGGGCGCTGCCTCCTCTCCCTAAATCTGCGAAACCACTCGGGAGCGGCCCTTTGTGCGGGATTTGGGCGCTGCCTCCTCTCCCTATCTCTGCGAGACCACTGGGGAGCGGCCCTTCCTGCGGGTTTAGGGAGCTGCCTCCTTTCCTATCTCTGTGAGACCACTCGGGAGCGGTGCTTACTGCGGGATTAAGGTGGTGCCTTCTCTCCCTAGGTCTTCGAGACCACTGGGGAGCGGCCCTCCTGCGGGATTAGGGCGCTACCTCCTATTACTAGCTCTGCAAGACCACTGGGGAATGGCTCTTCCTGCGGGATTAGGGCGGTGCCTTCTCTCCCTAGGTCTGCGAGACCACTGGGGAGCGGCCCTCCTGCGGGATGAGGGCGCTACCTCCTATTACTAGCTCTGCAAGACCACTGGGGAATGGCTCTTCCTGCGGGATTAGGGCGGTGCCTTCTCTCTCTAGGTCTGCGAGACCACTGGGGAGCGGCCCTCCTGCGGGATTAGGGCGCTACCTCCTCTCCCTCATTCTGCGAGACCAATGGTGAGCGGCTCTTCCTGCGGGATTTGGGCACTGCCTCCTCTCCTTACCTCTGTGAGACCACTGGGGAGCGGCCCTTCCTCTGGGATTAGGGCGCCACCTTCTCCCCTTAGCTCTGCGAGACCACTGGGGTTGGGCCCTTCCTCCGTGGGGCTTGGCACTGGCTTCCCTCCCCAGCTCTGTCAGGGGCCTGGGGAGCAGCCCTACCAGCGTGATTAGGGTGCTACCTTCTCTCCCAAGCTCTGCGAGACCACTGGGGAGCGGCTCTTCCTGCGGGATTATGGCGCTGCCTTCTCTCCCTAGGTCTGCGAGACCACTGGGGAGTGGCCCTCCTTCGGGATTTGGGCGCTACTTCCTCTCCCTAGCTCTGCGAGATCACTGGCGAGCGGCTCTTCCAGCGGAATTAGGGCACTGCCTCCTCTCCTTAGCTCTGCGAGACCGCTGGGTAGCGGACTTTCCTGCGGGGGGCGGGGCGCTGGCTTCCCTCTCCAGCTCTGCCAGGGGCCTAGGGAGCTGCCCTTCCTGCGGTATTAGGATGCTGCCTTCTCTCCCTAGCTCTGCGAAACCACTGGGGAGCGGCCTTTCCTGCGGGATTAGGGCGCCGCCTTCTCTCCCTACCTCTGCTAGACCACTGGGGAGCGGCCCTTCCTGCGGGATTAGGGCGCCACCTTCTCTCCCTAGCTCTGCAAGACCACTGGGGAGCGGCCCTGCCTGTGGGGACGGGGCGCTGGATTCCCTCCCCAGCTCTGCCAGGGGCCTGGGGAGCAGCCCTTCCTGTGGGATTAGGACGCTACCTTCTCACTCTACCTCTGCGAGACCACTGGGGAGCGACTTTTCCTGCGGTATTAGGACACTGCCGTCTCTCCCTTGTTCTGCGAAACCACTGGGGAGCGGCCTTTCCTGCGGGATTAGGGCGCCGCCTTCTCTCCCTAGCTCTGCGAGACCAGTGGGGAGCGGCCCTTTCTGTTCGTTTAGGGCGCTGATTAACTCCCTTCCTCTGCGAGACCACTGGGAAGCGGCACTTCTTGCGGGATTAGGACGCTACCTTCTCTCCCTACCTCTGCGAGACCACTGAGGTTCGGCCCTTCCTGCGGAAATAGGGCACCGCATTCTCACCCTAGCTCTACGAGACCACTGGGGAGAGGCCCTTCCTGCGGGATAAGGGCACCACCTTCTCTGACTAGCTCTGCGAGACCACTGGGGAGCGGCCCTTCCTCCGGCATTATGGCGCTGCTTTCTCTCCCTAGCTCTGCGAGACCACTGGGGAGCGGCCCTTCCTGCGCGGGCAGGGCACTGGATTCCCTCCCCAGCTCTGCCAGGCGCACGGGGAGCAGCCCTTCCTGCGGGATTCGGGCTCTGCCCTCTCTCCCTTGGTCTGCGAGACCACTGTTGAAAGGCCCTTCCTGCGGGATTAGGGCGCTGCCTTCTCTCCCTAGCTCTGCCAGACCACTGGGGAGCGGCCCATCCTGCGGGATTAGAGCGCTGACTTCTCTCTCTACCTCTGCGAGACCACTGGGGGGCGGCCCTTCCTGCGGGATTAGGGCGCTGGCTTCTCTCCCTAGCTCTGCCAGTACACAGGGGAGCAGCCTTTCCTGCAGGAATAGGGCACTGCCCTCTCTCCCTAGCTCTGCGAGACCACTGGGGAGCGTCCCTTCCTTTGTGGGCGGGGCGCTTGCTTCCCTCCCCAGCTCTGCCAGGGGCCAACGGAGCACCCTTTCATGCGGGATTACGGCGCTGCGTTCTCTCCCTAGCTCTGCGAGACCACTGGCGAGCGGCCCTTCCTGCGGGATTAGGGCGCTGCCTTCTCTCTCTACCTCTGCGAGACCACTTTTGGAGAGGCACTTCCTGCGGGATTAGGGCGCCGCCTTCTCTCTCTAGCTTTGCGAGACCACTGGGGATCGGCCCATCTTGCGGGGGGCGGGGCGCTTGCTTCCCACCCCAACTCTGCCACGGGCCTGGGGAGCAGCCCTTCCTGCAGTATTTGACTCTGCCTTCTCTCCCTAGCTCTGCGAGACCACTGGGGAGCGATCTTTCCTGCGGGATTAGGGCGCCGCCTTCTCTCCCTTGCTCTGCGAGAGCACCGGGGAGCGGACCTTCCAGAGGGATTAGGGCACTGCCTTCTCTCCCAAGCATTGCGAGACCACTGGGGAGTTGCCCTTCCTGCGGGATTACGGCGCCACCTTCTCTCCCTAGTTCTGCGTGACCACTGGGGACCGGCCCTTCCTGCGGGATTAGGGCGCCGCCATCTCTCCCAAGCTCTGCGAGACCACTGGGGAGCGACCGTTCCTGCGGGATTAGGGCGCTGCCTTCCCTCCCTAGCTCTGCGAGACCACTGGGGAGCGGCCCTTCCTGAGGAGGCGGGGCGCTGGCTTCCTTCCCCAGCTCTGCTACAGGCCTGGGGAGCAGCCCTTCCTGCGGGATTAGGGCACTGACTTCTCTCCCTACCTCTGCGAGACCACTGGGGAGCAGCCCTTCCTGCGGGATTAGGGCGCTGCTTTCTCTCCCTAGCTCTGCGAGATCACTGGGGAGAGGCCTCTCCTGCGGGATTAGGGCACCACCTTCTCTCCCTAGCTCTGCGAGAAAACTGGGGAGCGGCCCCTCTTCACGGGCGGGGCGCTGCCTTCCCTGTGCAGCTCTGCCAGGGGCCTGGGGAGCAGCACTTTCTGCGGGATGAGGGTGCTGCCTTCTCTCCCTAGCTCTGCGAGACCACTGGGGAGCGGCCCTTCCTGCAGGATTAGGGCACCGCCTTCTCTGCCTAGCTCTGTGAGACCACTGGGGAGCGGCCCTTCCTGCGGGGGCGGGGCGCTGGCTTCCCTCCCCAGATCTGCAAGGGGACTGAGGAGCGGCCCTTCCTGCGGTATTAGGACGCTGCCTTCTCTCCCTAGCTCTGCAAAACCACTGGGGAGCAGCCCTTCCTACGGGATTAGGGAGCTGCCTTCTCTCCCTACCTTTGCGAGACCACGGGGGAGCGGCCCTTCCTGCGGGATTAGGGCACCACCTTCTCTCCCTAGCTCTGCGAGACCACTGGGGATCGGCCCTTCCTGCTTGGCTAGGACTCAGGCTTCTCACCCTAGCTCTGCGAGACCACTGTGGAGCGGCCCTTCCTGCGGGATTAGGGCGCCCCCTTCTTTCCCTAGCTCTGCGAGACCACTGAAGAGCGGGCCTTCCTTCGGGATTAGGGCGCTGCCTTCTCTCCCTAGCTCTGCGATACCACTGGGGAGCGGCCCTTCCTACGGGATTAGGGCGCTGCCTTCTCTTCCTACCTCTGTGAGACCACGGGGGAGCGGACCTTCCTGCGGGATTATCGCGCGACCTTCTCTCCCTAGCTCTGCGAGACCACTGGGGAGCAGCCGTTCCAGCGGGATTAGGACGCTGCCTTCTCTCCCTACCTCTGCGAGAGCACTTGGGAGCAGCCCCTCCTGCATAATTAGGGCACCGCCTCCTCTCCCATGCTCTGCGAGACCACTGGGAAGCACCCCTTCCTGCGGGATTAGGGCGCTGAGTTCTCTTCCTAGCTCTACGAGACCACTAGGGAGCAGCCCTTCCTGCAGGATTATGGCGCTGCCTTCTCTCCCTAGCTCTGCGAGACCACTTGGGATCAACCCTTCCTGTGCGGGCGTGGCGCTGGCGTCCCTCCCCATTTCTGCCAGGGGCCTGAGGAGCAGCCCTTCGTGCGGGATTAGGGCGCTGCCTTCTCTCCCTAGCTCTGCGAGACCACTGGGAATCGGCACATCCTTCTTGGTTAGGGCGCTGTCTTCACTCCCTAGCTCTGCGAGAGCACTGGGGAGCGGCCCTTCCTGCGGGATTAGGACGCTGGCATATCTCTCTACCTCTTCGAGGCCACTGGGTAGTTGCCCTTCCTGCGGCATTACGGCGCCACCTTCTCTCCCTAGCTCTGCGAGACCACTGGGGTGCGGCCTTAATGCGGGATTAGGGCGCCGCCATCTCTCCCTAGCTCTGCGAGACCACTGGGGTGCGGTCGTTCCTGCGGGATTAGGGTGCTGCCTTCTCTCCCTAGCTCTGCGAGACCACTGGGGAGCAGCCCTTCCTGCGGGATTAGGGCACCGTCTCCTCTACATAGCTCTGCGAGACCACTGGGGAGCGGCCCTTCCTACGGGATTAGTGTACCGCATTCTATCCCTAGCTCTGCCACAGCACTGGGGAGCAGCCTTTCCAGCAGGATTAGGGCGCTGCCTTCTATCCCTAGCTCTGAGAGACCACTGGGGAGCGGCTCTTCCTGCGGGATTATGGCGATGCCATCTCTCCCTAGGTCTGCGAGACCACTGGGGAGCTGCCCTTCCTGCGGGATTAGGGCGCCGCCTTCTCTGCCTAGCTCTGCGAGACGACTGGGGAGCGGCCCTTCCTGCGGGGGCGGGACGCTGTCTTACCTCCCCAGCTCTGTCAGGAGCCTGGGGAGGAACCCTTCCTGCGGTATTAGGACGCTGCCTTCTCTCCCTAGCTCTGCGAGACCACTGGGGAGCGGCCCTTCCTGCGGGATTAGGGCACTGCCTTCTCTCCCTCCCTCTTCGAGACCACTGGGGAGCAGCCCTTCCTGCGGGAATAGGGCGCTGCTTTCTCTCCCTAGCTCTAGGAGACCACTGGGGAGCGGCCTTTCCTGTGGGAATAGAGCGCCGCCTTCTCTCCCTAGCTCTGCGAGACCACTAGGGAGTGGCCCCTCTTCGCGCGCTGGGCGCTGACTTCCCTCTCCAGCTCTGCAAGGGCCTGGGGAGCATCCCTTCCTGCGGGATTAGGGTGCTGCCTTCACTCCCTAGCTCTGCGAGACCACTGGGGAGCGGCTCTTCCTGCGGGATTAGAGCACTGCCTCCTCCTCCTAGCTCTGCAAGACCCCTGGGGAGCGGCCATTTACGCGGGGGCGGGGCTCTGGGTTCCCTCCCCAACTCTGTCAGGGGCCTGGGGAGCAGCAATTCCTGCGGGATTAGGACGCTGCCTTCTCTCCCTACCTCTTCGAGACCACTGGGGAGCGGCCTTTCCTGCGGAATTAAGGCGCCGCCTTTTCTCCCTAGGTCTGCGAGACCACTTGGGAACGGTCCTTCCTGCGGGGGCGGGGCACTGTCTACCCTAGCCAGCTATGCCAGGTGCCTGGGGAGCAGCCCTTCCTGCGGTATTAGGACGCTGCCTTCTCTCCCTAGCTCTGTAAAACCACTGGGGAGCAGCCCTTCCTACGGGATTAGGGAGCTGCCTTCTCTCCCTACCTTTGCTAGACCACGGGGGAGCGGCCCTTCCTGCGGGATTAGGGCACCACTTTCTCTCCCTAACTCTGCGAGAAAACTGGGGAGCGGCCCTTCCTGCGGGATTAGGGCGCTGCCTTCTCTCCCTAGCTCTGCGAGACCACTGGGGAGAGACCCATTTTGAAGGATTAGGGCGCTGCTTTTTCTCCCTAGCTCTGCAAGAGCACTGGGGAGCAGTCCTTCCTGTGGGATTAGAGCGCCGCGTTCTCTCCCTAGCTCTTCGAGACAACTGGGGAGCGGCCCTTCCTGCGGGATTAGGGCACTGCCTCCTCTCCCTAGATCTGCGATACCACTGGGGATTGGCCCTTTCTGCGGGATTAGGGCGCCGCCTTCTCACCCTAGCTCTGCGAGACCACTGGCGAGCAGCCCTTCCTGATGGATTAGGGCCCTGCTTTCTCTCCCTAGCTCTGCCAGACTTCTGGGGAGCGGCCCTTCCTGCGGGATTAGGGTGCCGCATTCTATCCCTAGCTCTGCCACACCACTGGGGAGCACCCTTTCCTGCAGGATTAGGGCGCTGCCTTCTCTCCCTAGCTCTGAGAGACCACTGGGGAGTGGACCTTCCTGTGCGGGCGGGGCGTTGGCTTCGCTCCCCAGCTCTGCCAGGGGCCTGGGGAGCAGCCCTTCCTGCGTGATTATGGGGCTGCCTTCTCTCCCTAGGTCTGCGAGACCACTGGGGAGCGGCACATCCTGTGGCATTAGGGCGCTGCCTTCTCCTCCTAGCTCTGCAAGACCACTGGGGAGCGGCCCTTTATGCACGGGCGGGGCGATGGCTTCCCTCCCCAGCTCTGTCAGGGGCCTGGCGAGCAGCAATTCCTGCGGGATTAGGACGCTGCCTTCTCTCCCTACCTCTTCGAAACCACTGGAGAGCGGCCTTTCCTGCGGAATTAGGGCGCTGCCTTCTCTCCCTAGCTCTGTGAGACCACTGTGGAGCGGCCCTTCCTGCGGAATTAAGGCGCCGCCTTTTCTCCCTAGGTCTGCGAGACCACTTGGGAACGGTCCTTCCTGCGGGGGCGGGGCGCTGGCTACCCTCTCCAGCTATGCCAGGTGCCTGGGGAGCAGCCCTTCCTGCGGTATTAGGACGCTGCCTTCTCTCCCTAGCTCTGCAAAACCACTGGGGAGCGGTCTTTCCTGGGGAATTAGGGCGCCGCCTTCTCTCCCCAGCTCTGAGAGGTAACTGGGGAGCGGCCCTTCGTGTGGGATTAGGTCTCTGCCTGTTCACTCTAGCTCTGTGTGACCACTGGGGAGTGGCCCTTCCGCCGGGATTAGGGAGCTGTCTCCTCTCCCTAGCTCTGCGAGACCACTGAGGAGCGGCCCTTCCTGCGGGATAAGGGCGCTGCCTTCTCTCCCTAGCTCTGAGAGACTACTGGGAAGCGGCCCTTCTTGCAGGATTAATGCGCTGACTTTTCTCCCTAGCTCTGCTAGACCACTGGAGAGCGTCTCTTCCTGCGGGATTAGTGCACTTCCTCCTCTTCCTAGCTCTGCGACACCACTGGGGAGCGGCGCATCCTGCTGGATTAAGGCGATGCCTTCTCTCACTAGCTCTGCGAGACCACTGGCGAGTGTCTCTTCCTGCGGGATTAGGGCACTGCCTCCTCTCCCTAGCTCTGCGAGACCACTGGGGAGCGGCCCATCCTGTGGGATTAGGACGCTGCCTTCTCTCTCTAGCTCTGCAAAACCACTGGGGAGTGGCCTTTCCTGGGGGATTAGGGCGCTGCCTGCTCACCCTAGCTCTGCGTGACCACTTGGGAGTGGCAATTCCTGCGGTACTAGGGCGCTGCCTCCTCTCCCTCGCTCTACGAGACCACTAGCGAGTGGCCCTTCCTGCGGGATGAGGACGCTGCCTTCTCTCCCTACCTCTTCGAAACCACTGGAGAGCGGCCTTTCCTGCGGAATTAGGGTGCTGCCTTCTCTCCCTAGCTCTGTAAGACCACTGTGGAGTGGCTCTTCCTGTGGGATTAGGACGCAGCCTCCTCTCCCTAGCTCTGCGAGGCCACTGGGGAGCAGCCCTTCCTGCGAGATTACGGCGCTGCCACCTCTCTTTAGCTCTGCGAGACCACTGGGGAGAGGCTCTTCCTCCGGGATCAGGGCGCTACCTTCTCTCCCTAGCTCTGTGAGACCACTGGGGAGCACTCCTTCCTGCGGGATTAGGGCACTGACATCTATCCCTAGCTCTGTGAGACCACTGGGTAGCGGCCCTTCCCACGGGATTAAGGCGCTGCCTTCTCTCCCTAGCACTGCCAGGGGACTTGGGAGCAGCCCTTCCTGTGGGATTAGGGGGCTACCTCCTCTCCCCAGCTCTGCTAGACTACTGGGGAGCGGCCCTTCCTGCGGGATTAGGGCGCTGCCTCCTGTACCCAGCTCTGCGAGACCACTGGGGAGCGGCACTTCCTGCAGGATTTGGGCGCTGCCTTCTCTCAACAGCTCTGCGAGACCACTGGGGAGCGGCCCTCCTACTGGCTTAGGGCGCCGCCTTTTGTCCCTAGCTCTGCGAGACCACTGGGGAGCAACTCTTTCTGTGGGATTTGGGCGCTGCCTTCTCTCCCTCGCTCTGGGAGACCACTGGGGAGCGGTCCTTCCTGCGGAGTAAGTGAGCTGCTTTCTCTCCGTAGCTCTGTGAGACCACTGGGGAGCGGCCTTTCCTGCGGGATTAGGGCGCTGCCTTCTCTCAATAGCTCTTCGAGACCACTGGGTAACGGCCCTTCTTGCGGGATTAGGGCGCTGGATTCTCTCCATAGCTCTGCGAGACCACTGGAGAGCGGCCTTTCCTGCGACATTTGGGCACTGCCCTCTCTTCCTAGCTCTGCCAGGGACCTGGGGAGCAGCCCTTCCTGCGGGATTAGGGCCCTGCTTTCTCTCCCAAGCTCTGCCAGGGGCCTGGAGAGCAGCCGTTCCTGTGGGATTAGGGCTATGCGTCCCCTCCCCAGCTCTCCTAGACCACTGGGGAGCGGCCCTTCCTGCGGGATTAGGGAACTTCCTTCTCTCCCTAGCTCTGCGAGACAACTGGGGAGCGGCCCTTCCTGCGGGATTAGGGCGCCGCATTTTCTCCCTAGCTCTGCGATACCACTGAGGAGCGGCCCTTCCTGCGGGATTAGGTCACTGCCTTCTCTCCCTAGCACTGAAAGACCACTGGGGAGCGGCGCTTCTTGAGGGATTTTGGCGCTGCCTTCTCTCCCTAGCTCTGCGAGACTACTGGGAGCGGCCCTTCCTGCGGGGGTGGTGCACAGGTTTCTCTCCCCAGCTCTGCCAGGGGTCTGGGGAACAGCCCTTCCTGCGGGATTAGGTCTGCTCCACAGGCCCTTGGCAGAGCAAGGTAGAGAAGGCAGCGCCCTAATCCCGCAGGAAGGGCCGCTCCCCAGTGGTCTCTCAGAGCTAGGGAGAGGAGGCAACGCCCTAATCACGCAGGAGGGGCCGCTCCCAAATGGTCTCGCAGAGCTAGGGAGAGGAGGCAGCACCCTAATCCCGCAGGCAGGGGCGTTCCACAATGGTCTCGCAGAGCTTCGGAGAGGAGGCAGCGCCCTAATCCCGCAGGAAAGGCCGCTCCCCAGTGGTCTCGCAGAACTAGGGAGAGGAGGCACTTACCTAATCCCGCAGGAACGGCCGTTCTCCAGTGGGCTACAGGGCTAGAGAGAGGAGGCAGCCCCCTAATCCCGCAGAAGGGCTGTTCCCGAGATCCCTTGCAAAGCTGGGGAGGGAAGCCAGCGCCCCGCCCCCGCTGAAAGGGCCACTTCCCAGTGGTCTCGCAGAGCTAGGGAGAGAAGGCAGCGTCCTAATACCGCAGAAAGGGCTGCTCCTCAGACCCCTGGCATACCTGGGGAGGGAAGACAGCACCCCGCCCCAGCAGGAAGGGCCGCTCCCAAGTGGTCTCGCAGAGCTAGGGAGAAAAGGCAGCGCCCTAATCCCGCTTTAAGGGCCCCTCTCCAGTGGTCTCGCAGAGCTAGGAAGAGGAGGCAACACCCTAATCCCGCAGGAAGGTCCGCTCCCCAGTGGTCTCGCAGAGCTAGGGAGAGGAGGCAGCGCCCTAATCCCGCAGGAATGGCTACTCCCCAGTGGTCTCGCAGAGATAGGGAGAAAAGACAGCGCCCTAATCCCGCAGGAAGGGACCCTCTCCAGTGGTCTCGCAGACCCAGGAAGAGGAGGCAACACCCTTATCCCGCAGGAAGGGCCCCTCTCCAATGGTCTCGCAGAGCTAGGGTGAGAAGGAGGCACGCTAACCGAGCAGGAAGGGCCACTCCCCAGTGGTCTCGCAGAGCTAGGGAGAGAAGGTGGTGCCCTAATCCCGCAGGAAACGCCACTCCCCAGTGGTTTCGCAGAGCTTGGGAGAGAAGGCAGCGTCCTAATACTGCTGGAAGGGTTGCTCCCCAGGCCAATGGCAGAGCTGGGGAGGGAAGCCAGCGCCCCGCCCCCGCAGGAAGGGCCTCTCCGTAGCGGTCTCGCAGAGCTAGGGGGAGGAGGCAGCGCCCTAATCCCGCAGGAAGGGCCTCTCCCCAGTGGTCTCGCAGAGCTAGGGAGAGGAGGCAGCGCCCTAATCCCGCAGGAAGGGCCGCTCCCCAGTGATCTTGCAGAGCTTGGGAGAGGAAGCAGAACCCTAATCCCGCAGGAAGGGCCGCTCCCCAGTGATCTCGCAGAGCTACGGAGAGAAGGCAGCACCCTAATGCCGCAGGAACGGCCGCTCCCCAGTGGTCTCGCAGAATTAGGGACAGAAAGCAGCGCCCCAATCCCACAGGAAAAGATGCTCAACAGTGGTGTCGCAGAGATAGGGAGAGAAGGTAGCGCCCTAATCCCGCAGGAACGGCCGATCCCAGGTGGTCTCGCAGAGCTAGGGAGAGAAGGCAGCGCCCTAATCTTGCAGGAAGGGCCACTCCCCAGTGGTCTCGCAGAGCTAGGGTGAGAAGGCGGCGCCCTAACCCAGGTGGAAGGGCCGATCACCAGTGGTCTCGCAGAGCTATTGAGAGAAGGTGGCGCCCTAATCCGGCAGGAAGTTTCCCTCCCCAGTTGTCTCGCAGACATAGGGAGAGAAGGAGGCGCCCTAATCCCTCAGCAGAGGCCGCTCCCCAGTGGGTTCGCAGAGCTAGGGAGAGAAGGCAGCGTCCTAATACCGCAGGAAGGGCTGCTCCCCAGGCCCCTGGCAGATCTGGGGAGGGAAGCCAGCACCCCGCCCTCACAGGAAGGGCCGCTCCCCAGTGGTCTCACAGAACTAGGGCGAAAAGGCAGCGCCCTAATCCCGCAGGAAAAGCCCCTCTCCAGTGGTCTCGCAGAGCTAGGAAGAGGAGGCAGCACCCTAATCCCGCAGGACGGTAAGCTCCCAAGTTGTCTCGCAGTGCTAGGGAAAGGAGGCAGCGCCCTAATCCCGCAGGAAGGGCTGCTCCCCAGTGGTCTCGCAGAGCTAGAGAGAGAAGGCAGTTCCCTAATCCCGGAGGAAGGGCCCCTCTCCAGTTGTCTCGCAGAGCTAGGGTGAGAAGGAGGCACCCTAACCCAGAAGGAAGGGCCGATGCCCAGTGGTCTCACAGAGCTAGGGAGAGAAGGTGGCGCCCTAATCCCGCAGGAAGGGCAGCTCCCCAGTAGTCTCGCAGAGCTAGGGAGAGAAAGCAGCGTCCTAATACCGCAGGAAGGGCTGCTCCCCAGGCCCCTGGCTCAGCTGGGGACGGAAGCCAGCGCCCCGCCCCCCGCAGGAAGGGCCGATCCCCAGTGGTCTCGCAGAGCTAGGAGAGAAGGCGGCGCCCTAATTCTGTAGGAAAGGAATTTCCCCAGTGGTCTCTCAGAGCTACGGAGAGAAGACAGCGTCCTAATCCCGCAGGAAGGGTCGCTCCCCAGTGGTCTGGCAGAGCTAGGGAGAGAAGGAAGCGCCCTAATCCCACAGGAACGGCTGCTCCTCAGTGGTCTCGCAGACTTAGGGAGAGAAGGCAGCGCCCTAATCCCTCAGGAATGTCCGCTAACCAGTGGCCTCGGAGAGCTAGGGAGAGGAGGCAGCGCCCTAATCCCGCAGGAGGGGCTGCTCCCCAGTGGTCTCGCAGAGCAAGGGAGGGAAGGCAGCACCCTAATCTAGCTGTAAGGGCCGCTCCCCAGTGATCTCGCAGAGCCAGGGAGAGGAGGCAGAGCCCTAATCCCGCAGGAAGGGCCGCTCCCCAGCCGTCTCGCAAACCTAGGGAGAGGAGGCAGCACCCTAATCCCGCAGGAAGGGCTACTCCCTAGTGGTCTCGTAAAGCTAGTGAGAGGAGGCAGAGCACAAATCCCGCAGGAAAGGCCGCTCCTCTGTCGTCTCGCAGAGATAGGGAAAGAAGGCAGCGCCCTAAACCCGCAGGGAGGGCTGCTCCCCAGTGGTCTCGCAGAGCTTGGGAGAGGAAGCAGCACCCTAATCAAACAGGAAGTGTCGCTCCCCAGTGATCTCGCAGAGCTACGGAGAGAAGGCAGCGCCCTAATGCCGCAGGAACGGCCGCTCCACAGAGGTCTCGCAGAATTAGGGATAGAAAGCAGCGCCCCAATCCCACAGGAAGAGCTGCTCAACAGTGGTCTCGCAGAGTTAGGGAGAGAAGGCAGCGCCCTAATCCCGCAGGAACGGCCGATCCCAGGTGGTCTCGCAGAGCTAGGGAGAGAAAGCAGCGCCCTAATCTTGCAGGAAGGGCGACTCCCCAGTGGTCTCGCAGAGCTAGGGTGAGAAGGCGGCGCCCTAACCCAGGTGGAAGGGCCGATCACCAGTGGTCTCGCAGAGCTAGGGAGAGAAGGTGGCGCCCTAATCCCGCAGGAAAGGTCCCTCCCCAGTTGTCTCGCAGAGCTAGGGAGAGAAGGCGGCGCCCTAATCCCGCAGCAAAGGCCGCTCCCCAGCGGGTTCGCAGAGCTAGGGAGAGAAGGCAGCGTCCTAATACCGCAGGAAGGGCTGCTCCCCAGGCCCCTGGCAGACCTGGGGAGGGAAGCCAGCACCATGCCCCCACAGGAAGAGCCGCTCCCCAGTGGTCTCGCAGAGCTAGGGCGAAAAGGCAGCGCCCTAATGCCGCAGGAAAGGCCCCTCTCCAGTGGTCTCGCAGAGCTAGGGAGAGAAGGCGGCGCCCTAATTCCGCAAGAAACGTCGCTCCCCAGTGGTTTCGCAGAGTTAGGGAGAGAAAGCAGCGTCCTAATAACGCAGGAAGGGCTGCTCCCAAGGCCCCTGGCTCAGCTGGGGACGGAAGCCAGCGCCCCGCCCCCCGCAGGATGGGCCGCTCCCCAGTGGTCTCGCAGAGGTAGAAAGAGAAGGCAGCGCCCTAATCCCGCAGGAAGGGCATCTCCCCAGTGGTCTCGCAGAGCTAGGGATAGAAGGCAGAGCCCTAATTCCATAGTAAAGGAAGCTCCCCAGTGGTCTCTCAGCGCTACGGAGAGAAGACAGCTTCCTAATCCTGCAGGAAGGGCTGCTCCCCAGACCCCTGGCAGAGTTGGGGAGGGAAGCCAGCGCCCCGCCCCGCAGGGAAAGGTCGCTCCGCAGTGGTCTTGTAGAGCTAGGGAGAGAAGGCAGCGTCCTAATCCCGCAGGAAGGGCCGCTCCCCAGTGGTCTGGCAGAGCTAGGGAGAGAAGGAAGCGCCCTAATCCCTCAGGAATGGTCGCTAACCAGTGGTCTCGGAGAGCTAGAGAGAGGTGGCAGCGACCTAATTCCGCAGGAGGGGCTGCTCCCCAGTGGTCTCGCAGAGCAAGGGAGGGAAGGCAGCGCCCTAATCCCGCAGGAACGGCCTCTCACCGGTGGTCTCGCAGAGCTAGGGAGAGAAGACAGCTCCCTAATTTAGCAGGAAGGGCCGCTCCCCAGTGATGTCACAGAGCTAGGGAGAGGAGGCAGCGCCCTAATCCCGCAGGAAGGGCCACTCCCCAGTGGTCTCGCAGACCTAGGGAGAGGAGGCAGCGCTCTAATCCAGCAGGAAGGGCTGTTCCCTAGTGGTCTCGTACAGCTAGTGAGAGGAGGCAGCGCCCTAATCCCGCAGGAAGGGCCGCTCCCCAGTGGTCTCGCAGAGCTAGGGAGAGAAGGCAGCGCCCTCAACCCGCAGGGAGGGCTGCTCCCCAGTGGTCTCGCAGAGCTTGGGAGAGGAAGCAGCGCCCTAATCCTGCAGGAAGTGCCGCTCCCCAGTGATCTCGCAGAGCTAAGGGGAGAAGGCAGGGATCTAATCCCGCAGGAACGGCCAATCCCAGGTGGTCTCGCAGAGCAAAGGAGAGAAGGCAGCGCCCTAATCTAGCAGGAAGGGCCACTCCCCAGTGATCTCGCAGAGTTAGGGAGAGAAGGTAGCGCCCTACTCCCGCAGGAACGGCCGATCTCAGGTGGTCTCGCAGAGCTAGGGAGAGAAGGCAGCACCCTAATCCCATAGTAATGGGTGCTCCCCAGTGGTCTCGCAGAGCTGGGAAGAAATGGCAGCGCCCTAAAACTGCAGGGAGGGCTGCTCCCCAGTGGTCTCGCAGAGCTAGGGAGAGAAGGCAGTGCCCTAATCCCGCAGGATGGGCTGCTCCCCAGACCCCTGGCAGAGCTGTGGAGGGAAGCCAGCATAACGCCCACGCAGGAAGGTCCGCTCCCCAGTGGTCTCTCAGAACTAGGGAGAGAAGGCAGCGTCCTAATCCCGCAGGGAGGGCTGCTACCCAGTGGTCTCGAAGAGCTAGGGAGAGGAAGTAGCGCCCTAATCCCTCAGGAAGGGCCACTCCCCAGTGGTCTCGCAAAGCTACAGAGAGAAGGCAGAGCCCTAATCTAGCAGGAAGTGCCGCTCCCCATTGGTCTCGCAGAGCTAGGGAGAGGAGGCAGCACTCTAATAACGCAGGATGAATCACTCCCCAGTCGTCTCGCAGAGATAGGGAGAGAAGGTAGCGCCCTAAACCTTCAGGGAGGGCTGCTCCCCAGTGGTCTCGCAGAGCTGGGGAAAGGAGGCAGGGCCCTAATCCCACATGGAGGGCTTCTCTCCAGTGGTCTCGCAGAGCTTGGGAGAAAAGGCAGTGCCCTAATCCCGCAGGAAGGGCTGGTCCCCAGATCTCTGGCAGAGCTGGGGAGGGAAGCCAGCACCCGGCCCACGTAGGAAGGTCCGCTCCCCAGTGGTCTGGCAGACCTAGGGAGAGAAGGCAGCGCCCTAATCCCGCAGGAAGGGCCTCTCCGCAGTGGTCTCGCAGAGCTAGGGATAGAAGGCAGAGCCCTAATTCTGTAGGAAAGGAAGCTCCCCAGTGGTCTCTCAGAGCTACGGAGAGAAGACTGCGTCCTAATCCTGCAGGAAGGGCTGCTCCCCAGACCCCTGGCAGAGTTGGGGAGGGAAGCCAGCGCCCCGCCCCCCAGGGAAGGATCGCTCCCCTGTGGTCTTGCAGAGCTAGGGAGAGAAGGCAGCGTTCTAATCCCGCAGGAAGGGCCGCTCCCCAGTGGTCTGGGAGAGCTAGGGAGAGAAGGAAGCAACCTAATCCCGCAGGAACGACCGCTCCCCAGTGGTCTCGCAGACCTAGGGAGAGAAGGCAGCGCCCTAATCCCACAGGAACGGCTGCTCCCCAGTGGTCTCGCAGAGCTAGGGAGAGGAGGCAGCGCCCTAATCCCACAGGAGGGGCTGCTCCCCAGTGGTCTCGCAGAGCTAGGGAGAGAAGACAGCGCCCTAATCTAGCAGGAAGGGCCGCTCCCCAGTGGTCTCGCAGAGCTAGAGAGAGGAGGCAGCACCCTAATCCCGCAGGAAGGGCGGCTCCCCAGTGGTCTCGCAGTGCTAGGGAGAGAAGGCAGCGCCCTAAAACCGCAGGGATTGCTGCTCCCCAGTGGTCTTGTAGAGCTAGGCAGAGGAAGAAGCGCCATAGTCACGCAGGAAGGGCCGCTCCCCAGTGATCTCGCAGAGCTACGGAGAGAAGGCAGCGCCCTAATCCCGCAGGAACGGACGCTCCCTAGTGGTCTCGCAGACCTAAGGAGAGAAGGCAGCGCCCTAATCCCGCAGGAAGGGCTGCTCCCCAGTGGTGTCGCAGAGCTAGGGAGAGAAGGCTGCGTCCTAATCTAGCAGGAAGGGCCGCTCCCCATTGGTCTCGCAGAGCTAGGGAGAGGAGGCAGCACCCTAATAACGCAGGATGAATCACTCCCCAGTCGTCTCGCAGAGATAGGGAGAGAAGGTAGCGCCCTAAACCCGCAGGGAGGGCTGCTCCCCAGTGGTCTCGCAGAGCTGGGGAAAGGAGGCAGCGCCCTAATCCCACATGGAGGGCTTCTCTCCAGTGGTCTCGCAGAGCTTGGGAGAAAAGGCAGTGCCCTAATCCCGCAGGAAGGGCTGGTCCCCAGATCTCTGGCAGAGCTGGGGAGGGAAGCCAGCACCCGGCCCACGTAGGAAGTTCCGCTCCCCAGTAGTTTCGCAGACCTAGGGAGAGAAGGCAGCGCCCTAATCCCGCAGGAACGGCCGATCCCAGGTGGTCTCGCAGAGCTAGGGAGAGGAGGCAGCGCCCTAATCCCGCAGGAATGACCTCTCCCCAGAAGTCTCGCAGAGCTAGGGCGAAAAGGCAGCGCCCCAATCCCGCAGGAAGGGCCCCTGTCCAGTGGTCTCGCAGAACTAGGAAGAGGAGGCAGCACCCTAATCCCGCAGGACGGGAAGCTCCCAAGTTGTCTCGCAGTGCAAGGGAGAGGAGGCAGCGCCCTAATCCCGCAGGAAGGGCTGCTCCCCAGTGGTCTCGCAGAGCTAGGGAGAGAAGGCGGCGCCCTAATCCAGCAGGAAGGGCCGATGCCCAGTGGTCTCAGAGCTAGGGAGAGAAGGTGGCGCCCTAATCCCGAAGGAAGGGCCCCTCCCCAGTGGTCTCGCAGAGCTAGGGAGAGAAGGCGGCACCCTAATCCCGCAGGAAACGCCGCTCCCCAGTGGTTTCGCAGAGCTAGGGAGAGAAGTCAGCGTCCTAATACCACAGGAAGGGCTGCTTCCCAGGCCCCTGGCTCAGCTGGGGAGGGAAGACAGCGCCCCGCCCCCCGCAGGAAGGGCCGATCCCCAGTGGTCTCACAGAGGTAGAGAGAGAAGGCAGAGCCCTAATCCCGCAGGAAGGGCCTCTCCGCAGTGGTCTCGCAGAGCTAGGGATAGAAGGCAGAGCCCTAATTCTGTAGGAAAGGAAGCTCCGCAGTGGTCTCTCAGAGCTACGGAGAGAAGACTGCGTCCTAATCCTGCAGGAAGGGCTGCTCCCCAGACCCCTGGCAGAGTTGGGGAGGGAAGCCAGCGCCCCACCCCCCAGGGAAGGATCGCTCCCCAGTGGTCTTGCAGAGCTAGGGAGAGAAGGCAGCGTCCTAATCCCGCAGGAAGGGCCGCTCCCCAGTGGTCTCGCAGAGCTAGGGAGAGGAGGCAGCGCCCTAATCCCGCAGGAGGGGCTGCTCCCCAGTGGTCTCGCAGAGCAAGGGAGAGAAGGCAGCGCCCTAATCCCGCAGGAACGGCCTCTCCCCAGTGGTCTCGCAGAGCAAGGGAGAGAAGGCAGCGCCCTAATCCCGCAGGAACGGCCTCTCCCCAGAGGTCTCGCAGAGCTAGGGAGAGAAGACAGCGCCCTAATCTAGCAGGAAGGGCCGCTCCCCAGTGGTCTCGCAGAGCTAGAGAGAGGAGGCAGCACCCTAATCCCGCAGGAAGGGCGGCTCACCAGTGGTCTCGCAGTGCTAGGGAGAGAAGGCAGCGCCCTAAAACCGCAGGGATTGCTGCTCCCCAGTGGTCTTGTAGAGCTAGGCAGAGGAAGAAGCACCATAGTCACGCAGGAAGGGCCGCTCCCCAGTGATCTCGCAGAGCTACGGAGAGAAGGCAGCGCCCTAATCCCGCAGGAACGGACGCTCCCTAGTGGTCTCGCAGACCTAAGGAGAGAAGGCAGCGCCCTAATCCCGCAGGAAGGGCTGCTCCCCAGTGGTGTCGCAGAGCTAGGGAGAGAAGGCAGCGTCCTAATCTAGAAGAAAGGGCCGCTCCCCAGTGATCTCGCAGAGCCAAGGAGAGGAGGCAGAGCCCTAATCCCGCAGGAAGGGCCGCTCCCCAGTGGTCTCGCAGAGGTAGGGTGAGAAGGCGGCGCCCTAACCCAGGTGGAAGGGCCGATCACCAGTGGTCTCGCAGAGCTAGAGAGAGAAGGCGGCGCCCTAATCCCTCAGCAAAGGCAGCTCCCCAGTTGGTTCGCAGAGCTAGGGAGAGAAGGCAGCGTCTTAATACCGCAGGAAGGGCTGCTCCCCAGGCCCCTGGTAGACCTGGGGAGGGAAGCCAGCACCCCCCCCACAGGAAGGGCCGCTCCCCAGTGGTCTCGCAGAGCTAGGGCGAAAAGGCAGCGCCCTAATCCCGCAGGAAAGGCCCCTCTCCAGTGGTCTTGCAGAGCTAGGAAGAGGAGGCAGCACCCTAATCCCGCAGGACGGGAAGCTCCCCAGTTGTCTCGCAGTGCTAGGGAGAGGAGGCAGCGCCCTGATTCCGCTGGAAGGGCTGCTCCCCAGCAGTCTCGCAGAGCTAGAGAGAGAAGGCAGTTCAATGATCCCGGAGGAAGGGCCCCTCTCCAGTGGTCTCGCAGAGCTAGGGTGAGAAGGAGGCACCCTAACCCAGCAGGAAGGGCCGATGCCCAGTGGTCTCGCAGAGCTAGGGCGAAAAGGCAGCGCCCTAATCCCGCAGGAAAGGCCCCTCTCCAGTGGTCTTGCAGAGCTAGGAAGAGGAGGCAGCACCCTAATCCCGCAGGACGGGAAGCTCCCCAGTTGTCTCGCAGTGCTAGGGAGAGGAGGCAGCGCCCTGATTCCGCTGGAAGGGCTGCTCCCCAGCAGTCTCGCAGAGCTAGAGAGAGAAGGCAGTTCAATGATCCCGGAGGAAGGGCCCCTCTCCAGTGGTCTCGCAGAGCTAGGGTGAGAAGGAGGCACCCTAACCCAGCAGGAAGGGCCGATCCCCAGTGGTCTCGCAGAGGTAGAA
Source organism: Gopherus flavomarginatus (assembly GCF_025201925.1). Classification (NCBI taxonomy): domain Eukaryota; kingdom Metazoa; phylum Chordata; order Testudines; family Testudinidae; genus Gopherus; species Gopherus flavomarginatus. The sequence goes on from NC_066623.1 coordinate 44,065,522, forward strand.
AGAGAAGGCAGCGCCCTAATCCCGCAGGAAGGGCCTCTCCCCAGTGGTCTCGCAGAGCTAGGGATAGAAGGCAGAGCCCTAATTCCGTAGGAAAGGAAACTCCCCAGTGGTCTCTCAGAGCTACGGAGAGAAAACAGCTTCCTAATCCTGCAGGAAGGGCTGCTCCCCAGACCCCTGGCAGAGTTGGGGAGGGAAGCCAGCGCCCCGCCCTCAAGGGAAAGGTCGCTCCCCAGTGGTCTTGCAGAGCTAGGGAGAGAGCGCAGCGTCCTAATCCCGCAGGAATGGTCGCTCCCCAGTGGTCTGGCAGAGCTAGGGAGAGAAGGAAGCGCCCTAATCCCGCAGGAAGGGCTGCTCCTCAGTGGTCTCGCAGACCTAGGGAGAGAAGGCAGCGCCCTAATCCCTCAGGAATGGCCGCTAAGCAGTGGTCTCGCAGAGCTAGGGAAAGGAGGCAGTGTCCTAATCCCGCAGGGAGGGCTGCTACCCAGTGGTCTCGCAGTGCAAGGGAGGGAAGACAGCGCCCTAATCTAGCAGGAAGGGCCGCACCCCAGTGATGTCACAGAGCTAAGGAGAGGAGGCAGCGCCCTCAACCCGCAGGAACGGCCGATCTCAGGTGGTCTCGCAGAGCTAGGGAGAGAAGGCAGCGTCCTAATCCCATAGTAACGGGTGCTCCCCAGTGGTCTCGCAGAGCTGGGAAGAGATGGCAGCGCCCTAAACCTGCAGGGAGGGCTGCTCCGCAGTGGTCTCGCAGAGCTAGGGAGAGAAGGCAGTGCCCTAATCCCGCAGGATGGGCTGCTCCCCAGACCCCTTGCAGAGCTGGGGAGGGAAGCCAGCACCCAGCCCACGCAGGAAGGTCCGCTCCCCAGTGGTCTCTCAGAGCTAGGGAGAGAAGGCAGTGTCCTAATCCCGCAGGGAGGGCTGCTACCCAGAGGTCTCGAAGAGCTAGGGAGAGGAAGTAGCACCCTAATCCCTCAGGAAGGGCCACTCCCCAGTGGTCTCGCAAAGCTACGGAGAGAAGGCAGCGCTGTAATCCCGCAGGAACGGCATTTCCCCAGTGGTCTTGCAGAGCTAGGGAGAGAAGACAGCGCCCTAATCTAGCAGGAACGGCATTTCCCCATTGGTCTCGCAGAGCTAGGGAGAGGAGGCAGCACCCTAATAACGCAGGATGAATCACTCCCCAGTCGTCTCGCAGAGATAGGGAGAGAAGGTAGCGCCCTAAACCAGCAGTGAGGGCTGCTCCCCAGTGGTCTCGCAGAGCTGGGGAAAGGAGGCAGGGCCCTAATCCCACATGGAGGGCTTCTCTCAAGTGGTCTCGCAGAGCTTGGGAGAAAAGGCAGTGCCCTAATCCCACAGGAAGGGCTGGTCCCCAGACCTCTGGCAGAGCTGGGGAGGGAAGCCAGCACCCCGCCCCAGCAGGAAGGGCCGCTCCCCAGTGGTCTCTCAGAGCTAGGGAGAGAAGGCAGCGTCCTAATCCCGCAGGAAGGGCTGCTCCCCAGTGGTCTCGCAGAGCTAGGGAGAGAAGACAGTGCCCTAATCCCGCAGGAAGTGTCGCTCCCCAGTGGTGTCGCAGAGCTAGGGAGAGGAGGCAGCTCCCTATTCCTGCAGGAAGGGCCGCACCCCAGTGGTCTCGCAGAGCTAGGGAGGTTAGGCAGTGCCCTAATCCCATAGGAAGGGCCGCTCCCCAGTGGTCTCGCAGAGCTAGGTAGTGATGGTAGCCCCCTAATCCCGCAGGAAGAGCCGCTCCACAGTGGTCTCGCAGAGCTAGGGAGAGGAGGCAGCGCCCTAATCTAGCAGGAAGGGCCGCTCCCCAGTGGTCTCGCAAAGCCAGAGAGAGAAGACAGTGCCCTATTCCTGCAGGAAGGGCCGCTCCCCAGTAGTCTCGCATAGCTAGGGAGAGGAGACAGCTCCCTATTCCTGCAGGAAGGGCCGCTCCCCATTGGTCTCGCAGAGCTAGGGAGTTGCGGCAGCGCCCTAATCCCGCAGGAAGGGCCGCTCCCCAGTGGTCTCACAGAGCTAGGGAGAGGAGTCAGCTCCCAAATACCGCAGGAAGGGCCACTCCCCAGTGGTCTCGCAGAGCTAGGGAGTGATGGTAGCCCCCTAATCCCGCAGGAAGAACCGCTCCCTAGTGGTCTCGGAGACCTAGGGAGAGGAGGCAGCTCCCTAATTCCGCAGGAAGGGCCGATCCCCAGTGGTCTCGCAGAGCTAGGGAGAGGAGGCAGCGCAATAATCCCGCAGGAAAGGCTGCTCCCCAGTGGTCTCGCAGAGCTAGGGAGAGAAGGTGGCGCCCTAATCCCACAGGAAGGACTGCTCCCCAGTGGTCTCGCAGAGGTAGGGAGAGAAGGCAGCGTCCTAATACCGCAGGATGGGCTGCTCCCCAGTGGTGTCGCAGAGCTAGGGAGAGGAGGCAGCTACCTAATTCCGCAGGAAGGGCCACTCCCCAGTTGTGTCGCAGAGCTAGGGAGAGAAGGCAGCGCCCTAATCCGGCAGGAAGGGCTGCTCCCCAGTGGTCTCGCAGAGCTAGGGAGGGAAGGTGGCGCCCTAATCCCACAGGAAGGGCTGCTCCCCAGTGGTATCGCAGAGCTAGGGAGAGAAGGTGGCGCCCTAATCCCGCAGGAAGGACTGCTCCCCAGTGGTCTCGCAGAGGTAGGGAGAGAAGGCAGCACCACAATTCCGCAGGAACGGCCACTCCCCAGTTGTGACGTAGAGCTAGGGAGAGAAGGCAGCGCCCTAATCCGGCAGGAAGGGCCGCTCCCCAGTGGTCTCGCAGAGCTAGGGAGGGAAGGTGGCGCCCTAATCCCGCAGGAAGGGCTGCTCCCCAGGCCCCTGGCAGAGCTGGGGAGGGAAACCAGCGTCCCGCCCCCACAGGAATGGCCTCTCCCAAGCGGTCTCGCAGAGCTAGGAAGAGAAGGCGGTGCCCTAATCCCGCAGGAAAAGCCGCTACCCAGTAGTCTCGCAGAGCTAGGGAGAGAAGCAGCGCCCTAATCCTACAGGAAGGGCCGCTCCCTAATAGTCTCGCAGAGCTAGGGAAAGAAGGCAGCGCCATAATCCCAGAGGAAGCGCCGCTCCCCAGTGGTCTCGCAGAGCTAGGGTGAGAAGGCGGCGCCCTTATCCCACAGGAAGGGCCGATCCCCAGTGGTTTCGCAGAGCAAGGGAGAGTAGGCAGCGTCCTTATACCGCAGGAAGGGATGCTCCCCAGGCCCCTGGCAGTGCTGGGGAGGGAAGCCAGCACCCCGCCCCCGCAGGAATGGCCGATCCCCAGTGGTCTCGCAGAGCTAGGGAGAGAAGGCGGCACCCTAATCCCGCAGGAATGGCCGATCCCCAGTGGTCTCGCAGAGCTAGGGAGAGAAGGCAGCGTCCTAATCCCGCAGGAATTACCTTTCCCCAGTGGTCTCGCAGAGCTAGGGGAGAAGGCAGCGCCCTAAACCCACAGGAAGGGCCGCTCCCCAGTAGTCTCGCAGAGCTAGGGAGATAAGGCAGCACCCTAATCCCTCCAGAACGGCCGCTCCCCAGTGGTCTCGCAGAGGTAGGGAGAGAAGGCAGCGCCCTAATCCCGCAGGAAGGGCCGCTCCCCAGTGGTCTCGCGGAGCTAGGGAGAGAAGGCAGCGCCTTAATCCCACAGGAAGGGCTGCTCCCCAGTGATTTCGCAGAGCTAGGGAGAGAAGGCAGCATCCTAATACCGCAGGAAGGTCTGCTCCCCATGGTCTTGGCAGAGATGGGGAGGGATGCCAACGCCACGCCCCATCAGGAAGGGCCGCTCCCCAATGGTCTTGCAGAGCTAGGGAGAGGAGGCAGCGCCCTAATCCCACATTAAGGGCTGCTCCCCAGTGATTTCGCAGAGCTAGGGAGAGAAGTTAGCGTCCTAATACCGCAGGAAAGGCTGCTCCCCATGGTCTTGGCAGAGATGGGGAGAGATGCCAACGCCCCGCCCCATCAGGAAGGGCCACTCCCCAATGGTCTTGCAGAGCTAGGGAGAAAAGTCAGCGTCCTAATCCCGCAGGAAGGGCTGCTCCCCATGGTCTTGGCAGAGATGGGGAGGAATGCCAACGCCCCACCCCAGCAGGAAGGGCCGCTCCCTAATAGTCTCCCAGAGCTAGGGAAAGAAGGCAGCGCCATAATCCCTGAGGAAGCGCCGCTCCCCAGTGGTCTCGCAGAGCTAGGGTGAGAAGGCGGCGCCCTAATCCCACAGGAAGGGCCGATCCCCAGTGGTTTCGCAGAGCAAGGCAGAGGAGGCACCGTCCTTATACCGCAGGAAGGGATGCTCCCCAGTGGTCTCGCAGAGCTAGGGAGAGAAAGCAGCGTCCTAATCCCGCAGGAAGGGCCGTTCACCAGTGGTCTCGCAGAGCTAGGGGAGAAGGCAGTGCCCTAATCCCGCAGGAAGGGTTGCTCCCCAGTGGTCTCGCAGAGCTAGGGAGAGAAGGCAGCGCCCTAATTCCGCAGGAATTACCGTTCCCCAGTGGTCTCGCAGAGCTAGGGGAGAAGGCAGCGCCCTAATCCCGCAGGAAGGGTTGCTCCCCAGTGGTCTCGCAGAGCTAGGGAGAGAAGGCAGCGCCCTAATCCAGGAGGAAGGGCCGCTCTCCAGTGGTCTAGCAGAGATGGGGAGCGAAGGCAGCGCCCTAATCCCGCAGGAAGGGCTGCTCCCCAGTGGTCTCGCAGAGCTAGGGAGATGAGGCAGCTCCCTAATCCCGAAGGAAGGGATGCTCCCCAGTGGTCTCGCAAAGCTAGGGAGATAAGGCAGCACCCTAATCCCTCCAGAACGACCGCTCCCCAGTGGTCTCGCAGAGGTAGGGAGAGAAGGCAGCGCCTTAATCCCGCAGGAAGGGCCGCTCCCCAATGGTCTTGCAGAGCTAGGGAGAGGAGGCAGCGTCCTAATCCCGCAGGAAGGGCTGCTCCCCATGGTCTTGGCAGAGATGGGGAGAGATGCCAACGCCCCGCCCCATCACGAAGGGCCGATCCCCAATGGTCTTGCAGAGCTAGGGAGAGGAGGCAGCGCCCTAATCCCACAGGAAGGGCTGCTCCCCAGTGGTCTCGCAGAGGTAGGGAGAGAAGGCAGCGTCCTAATACCGCAGGAAGGGCTGCTCCCCAGGCCCCTGGCAGAGCTGGGGAGGGAAGCCAGCGTCCCGCCCCCACAGGAATGGCCTCTCCCAAGTGGTCTCGCAGAGCTAGGAAGAGAAGGCGGCGCCCTAATCCCGCAGGAAAAGCCGCTACCCAGTAGTCTCGCAGAGCTAGGGAGAGAAGCAGCGCCCTAATCCTACAGGAAGGGCAACTCCCTAATAGTCTCGCAGAGCTAGGGAAAGAAGGCAGCGCCATAATCCCAGAGGAAGCGCCGCTCCCCAGTGGTCTCGCAGAGCTAGGGTGAGAAGGCGGTGCCCTTATCCCACAGGAAGGGCCGATCCCCAGTGGTTTCGCAGAGCAAGGGAGAGTAGGCAGCGTCCTTATACCGCAGGAAGGGATGCTCCCCAGGCCCCTGGCAGTGCTGGGGAGGGAAGCCAGCACCCCGCCCCCGCAGGAATGGCCGATCCCCAGTGGTCTCGCAGAGCTAGGGAGAGAAGGCAGCGTCCTAATCCCGCAGGAATTACCTTTCCCCAGTGGTCTCGCAGAGCTAGGGGAGAAGGCAGCGCCCTAAACCCACAGGAAGGGCCGCTCCCCAGTGGTCTCGCAGAGCTAGGGAGATAAGGCAGCACCCTAATCCCTCCAGAACGGCCGCTCCCCAGTGGTCTCGCAGAGGTAGGGAGAGAAGGCAGCGCCCTAATCCCGCAGGAAGGGCCGCTCCCCAGTGGTCTCGCGGAGCTAGGGAGAGAAGGCAGCGCCTTAATCCCACAGGAAGGGCTGCTCCCCAGTGATTTCGCAGAGCTAGGGAGAGAAGGCAGCATCCTAATACCGCAGGAAGGTCTGCTCCCCATGGTCTTGGCAGAGATGGGGAGGGATGCCAACGCCACGCCCCATCAGGAAGGGCCGCTCCCCAATGGTCTTGCAGAGCTAGGGAGAGGAGGCAGCGCCCTAATCCCACATTAAGGGCTGCTCCCCAGTGATTTCGCAGAGCTAGGGAGAGAAGTTAGCGTCCTAATACCGCAGGAAAGGCTGCTCCCCATGGTCTTGGCAGAGATGGGGAGAGATGCCAACGCCCCGCCCCATCAGGAAGGGCCACTCCCCAATGGTCTTGCAGAGCTAGGGAGAAAAGTCAGCGTCCTAATCCCGCAGGAAGGGCTGCTCCCCATGGTCTTGGCAGAGATGGGGAGGAATGCCAACGCCCCACCCCAGCAGGAAGTGCCGCTCCCTAATAGTCTCCCAGAGCTAGGGAAAGAAGGCAGCGCCATAATCCCTGAGGAAGCGCCGCTCCCCAGTGGTCTCGCACAGCTAGGGTGAGAAGGCGGCGCCCTAATCCCACAGGAAGGGCCGATCCCCAGTGGTTTCGCAGAGCAAGGTAGAGGAGGCACCGTCCTTATACCGCAGGAAGGGATGCTCCCCAGTGGTCTCGCAGAGCTAGGGAGAGAAAGCAGCGTCCTAATCCCGCAGGAAGGGCCGTTCACCAGTGGTCTCGCAGAGCTAGGGGAGAAGGCAGTGCCCTAATCCCGCAGGAAGGGTTGCTCCCCAGTGGTCTCGCAGAGCTAGGGAGAGAAGGCAGCGCCCTAATTCCGCAGGAATTACCGTTCCCCAGTGGTCTCGCAGAGCTAGGGGAGAAGGCAGCGCCCTAATCCCGCAGGAAGGGTTGCTCCCCAGTGGTCTCGCAGAGCTAGGGAGAGAAGGCAGCGCCCTAATCCAGGAGGAAGGGCCGCTCTCCAGTGGTCTAGCAGAGATGGGGAGCGAAGGCAGCGCCCTAATCCCGCAGGAAGGGCTGCTCCCCAGTGGTCTCGCAAAGCTAGGGAGATAAGGCAGCACCCTAATCCCTCCAGAACGACCGCTCCCCAGTGGTCTCGCAGAGGTAGGGAGAGAAGGCAGCGCCTTAATCCCGCAGGAAGGGCCGCTCCCCAATGGTCTTGCAGAGCTAGGGAGAGGAGGCAGCGCCCTAATCCCACAGGAAGGGCTGCTCCCCAGTGATTTCGCAGAGCTAGGGAGAGAAGGCAGCGTCCTAATCCCGCAGGAATGGCCGCTCCCCAGTGGTCTCACAGAGCTAGGGAGAGAAGGCAGCGTCCTAATACCGCAGGAAGGGCTGCTCCCAAGGCCCCTGGCAGAGCTGGGGAGGGAAGGCAGCGCCCCGCCTCCGCAGGAAGGGCCGATCCCCAGTGGTCTCGTAGAGCTAGGGAGAGAAGGCGGCGCCCTAATCCCGCAGGCAGGGCCGCTCCCCAATGGTCTCGCAAAGGTAGAGAGAGGAGGCAGCGCCCTAATCCCGCAGGAAGGGCCGCTAGCCAGTGGTCTCGCAGACCTAGGGAGAGAAGGCAGCGCCCGAATCCCGCTGGAAGGGCTGCTCCCCAGTGGTCTTGCAGAACTAGGGAGAGAAGGCAGCGCCCTAATCCCGCAGGAAGGGCCGCTCCCAAGTGATCTCAGAGCTAGGGAGAGAAGGCAGCGCCCTAATCCCGCAGGAAGGTCCGCTCCCCAGTCACTTCGCAGAGCTAGGGAGAGAAGGCAGCGCCCAAATCCCGCAGGAATTGCCGCTCCCCAGTGGTCTCGCAGAGCTAGAGAGAGGAGGCAGCGCCCTAATCCCGCAGGAACGGCCGCTCCCCAGTGGTCTCGCAGAGCTAAGGAGAGAGTGCAGCGCCCTAAACCCGCAGGGAGGGCTGCTCCCCAGCATTCTCGCAAAGCTAGGGAGTGGAAGCAGCGCCCTAATCCCGCAGGAAGGGCCGCTCCCCAATGGTCTTGCAGAGCTAGGGAGAGGAGGCAGCGCCCTAATCCCACAGGAAGGGCTGCTCCCCAGTGATTTCGCAGAGCTAGGGAGAGAAGGCAGCGTCCTAATCCCGCAGGAATGGCCGCTCCCCAGTGGTCTCACAGAGCTAGGGAGAGAAGGCAGCGTCCTAATACCGCAGGAAGGGCTGCTCCCAAGGCCCCTGGCAGAGCTGGGGAGGGAAGGCAGCGCCCCGCCTCCGCAGGAAGGGCCGATCCCCAGTGGTCTCGTAGAGCTAGGGAGAGAAGGCGGCGCCCTAATCCCGCAGGCAGGGCCGCTCCCCAATGGTCTCGCAAAGGTAGAGAGAGGAGGCAGCGCCCTAATCCCGCAGGAAGGGCCGCTAGCCAGTGGTCTCGCAGACCTAGGGAGAGAAGGCAGCGCCCGAATCCCGCTGGAAGGGCTGCTCCCCAGTGGTCTTGCAGAACTAGGGAGAGAAGGCAGCGCCCTAATCCCGCAGGAAGGGCCGCTCCCAAGTGATCTCAGAGCTAGGGAGAGAAGGCAGCGCCCTAATCCCGCAGGAAGGTCCGCTCCCCAGTCACTTCGCAGAGCTAGGGAGAGAAGGCAGCGCCCAAATCCCGCAGGAATTGCCGCTCCCCAGTGGTCTCGCAGAGCTAGAGAGAGGAGGCAGCGCCCTAATCCCGCAGGAACGGCCGCTCCCCAGTGGTCTCGCAGAGCTAAGGAGAGAGTGCAGCGCCCTAAACCCGCAGGGAGGGCTGCTCCCCAGCATTCTCGCAAAGCTAGGGAGTGGAAGCAGCGCCCTAATCCCGCAGGAAGGGCCGCTCCCCAGTGGTCTCGCAGAGCTACGGAGAGAATGCAGCGCCCTAATCCCGCAGGAAGGGCTACTCCCCAGTGGTCTCGCAGAGCTAAGGAGAGGAGGCAGCGCCCTAATCCCACAGGAAGGGCTGCTCCCCAGTGGTGTCGCAGATGGGGAGAGAAGGCAGCGCCCTAATCCCGCAGGAAGAGCTGCTCCCCAGTGGTCTCGCAGAGCTAAGGAGAGGAGGCAGCGCCCTAATCCCACAGGAAGGGCTGCTCCCCAGTGGTGTCGCAGAGGTAGGAAGAGAAGGCTGCGCCTAATCCCGCAGGAAGGACTGCTCCCCAGTTTTTTCGCAGAGCTAGGGAGAGAAGACAGCGTCCTAATCCCGTAGGTAGGGCTGCTCCCCATGCCCCTGGCAGAGCTGGGTAGGGAAGCCAGCGCCCCGCCCCAGCAGGAAGGGCCATTTCTCAGTGGTCTCGCAGAGCTAGGGAGAGAAGGCAGCACCCTAATCCCGCAGGAAGTGCTGCTCCCTAGGCCCCTGGCAAAGCTATGGAGGGAACCCAGTGCCCCGCCGCCAGAATAACGGCCGCTCCCCACTGCCGTCGCAGAGCTAGGAAGGAACCTAGCACACCACGCGCCCAGGAACGGCCGTTCTCCAGTCCCTTAGCAGAGCCAGGGAAACAATCAAGCGCCCTGCCCCTGCTTATACTGCTGCTGCCCAGTCCTCTGGCAGAGCTACGGAGGGATGGCAGCGCCTTACTCCCGCAGGAACGGCCGCTTTACATTCCCCTTGCAGACCTGGAGAGGGAAGGCTGCGCCCCTCCCCAGCAGGTCTGCACACTGGCCATGACCATGGCCAGGAGCGCAGCGCAGAAGATGCTCCTGCCTTGCTGCCTGCGGGCAGCGCATTGGGGTGGGGGCAGCATGGAGCAGGCAGGGCCCAGGTGGGGGGGTGGTGGAGACACAAGTGGGGCGGACACGCTCCTGCCAGGAGCTGCCTGGTTCACCCCTTGCCCAGGAGCTGCAGTAGGGGCCCGGATCATGGCTCGGCTGCAGAGCTTGGAGCCCAGGCTGGGCCCAGGAGTGAGAGGATGGGGGAGCTGGGGGTGTAGAAGAGGTTGGAGCCAAGAATTGGTTGGAGATGGGGTTGTGCCACTTCCGCTTGGCAGCAGGGGGGCCCTCTGGCTTTTTGTTTTTTTTTGCTCCACCCCCCACATCCCAATATTTCATCTTTGACATGTGGTCACCCTAGCGTGATATGAAGGAGGATGTCTGGCCCAAGGGGCCAGGGACTGGCCTTTGCTATAGAAACCACTGTCAAGTTTTAACCAATTAGGACAAGTCAGCAAATAAGAACAACCTCAGGTATCAGTGACTGCTACAGGTTGCAAATTCCTACATGCAGCAGTTTCTGGCACTACACCTGCACAGCTCTGCTCCCCGGCTCTTCCCGGGCTCCTGCTCTCTCCTTAGCTCTGCCCCACTCTCATCCAGGCAGTTCAAGGTCACATAGAGGATGGGACCCCCTGGCCTGGTGACTCTCTTATTACACTGTCTGGCCTGTTAGTGCAGCTAACTTGGAGCTTTGGCCTCTCCCCATTGTCCCTGGGGACTGTCAGTCTCAGAGTCCTGATTTCCCATTGATCCTTCCCCCTTCTATTGGTGCTTGAAACTAGCCAACCAACCCCCCCCACACACACACACTAAGTTTTAGTAAAGGGCCAAGAGCCCCCTTTCACAAGCCAGCCCCATGAGGGTCACCGATGTGCAGAGAAGGCAGCACAAGCTGCTCCCATGGTGTAATGGGCAGCACTCAGGACTCTAAATCCTGTAATCTGAGTTCAAATCTCAGTGGGACCTTGTGTTGGCTTGTGGTCATAGGCGGCAGGTTATATATATTTGTGGTGCTCGTGCTCCAGGAACATTCAGGGCTGGGGGCCCTGCTCCAGCAATATTTGGAGTTGGGTCTCTTCCCCTGGCCCCTGCATGGCACCCCTCCCCTCTGCTGTGGTGCCTCCCTGCCTGACAAAAAACAGCATGTGCCTGTCCCCTGCCTGCTCCTGCTGTTGGAGTAGAGGGATTCTGGGCAGAACTGCTGCCCCAGAGTCCTAGTGTAGGCTGCCCTCAGCCTCTCCAACACCCCCAACCCTGAGCTCCCTCTGAACCCTGATACTCTACCCCAGTCCTGAGCCCCCTCCTGCATCATGAATCCCTCATCCTCAGCCCTACACTCCCTCCCAGAGGGTACACCCCTTCCGACCCCGAGAGCCTGCACCTCTCACCCCTTCCTACAACCCTGCTGGAGCCTGCACCCAGCACCCAAACTCCATCCTAAAGCCTGAATCCTGCACCCTAATCCCCCCCAAACCCCCTCCCAGAGTCTTAGGCAGGTGGAGGTGGAGTTTGGGGGCGGGTTCTGGGCACCACCAAAATTTCTACAAACTTGCCACCCACCCATGCTTCTGGTAATGCCCCAGAGCTCAACTCCCCTGTCTCCAGCTGTGTAAGAGTGAATCTTTCCCCTCCTGCTGGGTGACTCACACATCCGAGAGCCAGGTCTTTGGCAGGGATGGCCACAGTGGGATAGGGCTCTAGAACTTGCTACCCTGATAGTTGGGATTCTTGCTGCTGCACCTGATGTTCACAAGCTTGGCCCTTGTGCTTCCTACCACACGTTTCCTCTGGCCCTCATGGCGCTTGAAGAAAGGAGTGCCAGCGCTGGGATTAATAGTCAGGCCTTGGCAGGAGGGAGGAAGTGTCCCAGGCTGGAGCCCCACACACCTTCCCTCCTCCAGGCACCTAGAGCAGAGGCAGCCCAGCTCTGTCCGCTGCATACCTCAGCAGAGTAGGTGAGTTCATGTAAATACAGTCTGGTCCCAAAGCTTCCCCCCCAACCCTGGTCATCAGTAGCTGCCAGGGGAGAGCTCATTCACACCTCGCTTACAAATCATCATTTGAAATTCTAAGGTTGGCCAAAACTGCCGAAGCCAATGCACCAACATTGTCAGCAAACACAACAGCTGGGTGAGGAAACCCAGCTTTGTCCAGATTTTCCAAACCTATTTGACTTTCTCAGGTACAAGTAGTTTTCATACGTTGTATCTGCTTTTAAAGTGTGTGTTAACGTTTCAATTTCCATTCAAATTTGCAACCAATGACAACATTGGCAGCGCTGCATGTAACTACCTGACCACTGAGGGAGGGGGTGTTGGGGAAAATCGGGGAAGGGGGTGCACAGCCCCCTGGCTGGGGGGGGTATAGGGAATGCCCAGTTTCACTGAATTGAGTCTCCTACTGCAGCACCTCAGTAGGTTACATCAGAGAGGAGCTGCAGTGTCTAGGCAGTGGGATGCCTGTGCCTTTAATAGCCCAGCCCTGGGAAGTCCATGCTGAGAGGTGCTGCCAGTGAGAGGGGAAATAAAAAAGCCCTTTGCTCCCCCCACCCAAGTTTGCAAACACTGGAGTCTCAGCCCACCGGGATAACTGTTCCCCCTCGGCCCCTGCCTGTGCCGGGGTTTAACCCTCTGGCAGCGCCCCCCTCCGGGCTTAACTCCGGCTCCTTCCCACCTCCCTGACTTTGCCTTCAGTCCCTCTCCTAACTCTGCCTCCAGCTGCTTTACCCGCGACCAGTCAATTTCCACCCCCTGCTCAGACCCTGGCCACCTACTCCTCTGATTTGCCCTCTTTTGCCCCTTTTTAATCCCTGTAAAAAGTAGTCGATGCTGTGTCCCATTCTCTGGAGGGAGGGCTGGGCGCCTGGCCCCTGCCTGCGCAGTGCTCAAAGTGCCCCATGATCTTGTGGATGTTTGCTGAGTGCTGCAGGGTCACCCGAAGGGGGAGAGAGACACGGTTAGGAGGTGATGCAGCCAAGGGTGCCTCACCCAACACTGAGATGCAGCCACCTCTGGGGTGATTTACACAAGTCAGCAAATGAATATGGAACAAGAAACACATTGAAAGGATCGAGGCAGCTGCAGGAGGTGGAGAAAAGCAGAAAAAGCAGTAGCCCTGGATCCCAGCCCTGTCCCTCCCCCACTCTACCCCCTAATCTCCACTCCCCTCCCACATTTGAGGGGAGAACCCAGGAGTCCTGGTCCCCAGCCTTGCCCACCCCCATATTTTGATATGGCTCCATCCAACAGCTGCCTCCACAATTGCAGGGCAGTGCCATGGGGCACACCGGGGCCTGCCTGTTTGCACAGGATGGGCAATGGCAGTGCTCCAGGATGGGGAGAGATGATGCTAAGGGAGAAGAAGCAGCAGACAGCTCCCATGACAGAGAAAGAAATGCTAGGGGGTGCCGTGCTGCAAGGAGTGAATGGGGTTGGCAGGGAATGGGAGGATCTTCCCTCACAGCAGGTGCGTCTGTATCCCTCCCAATTCCTCCCCAGCCCTACCCCAGCCCAGGCTAATCCCAGCCCAGCTACCAGGATTAAATTTGGCCTGGATTCCCCAGCTGCTGGGGGTGGGGCGTGGGGCTGGGAAGAATGAGCCTCTACTCCTCCTTCCCCAGACACAGTTGCATGGGCACAGACCAAAGGAGCCTGCAGCACTGCTGCCTAGAGGAAACTGAGGCACCAGCCACTGACAGACACATCATGGCTCTCCTCATCCTCATCCTCTTTTCCATATACAACCTTGCCAGGGGAGGGGGGGGTAAACTCAAGACAGTTGCATAATTAACCTGTGGAACTCCTTGCAAGAGGATGTTGTGAAGGGCAAGACTATAACAGGGTTCAAAAAAGAACTAGATAAGTTTATGGTGGATAGATCCATCAAGGGCTATTAGCAAGGGTGGGCAGGGATGGTGCCTGTAGCCTGTTTGCCAGAAGCTGGGAATGGGCGGCAGGGGATGGATCGCTTGATGATTCCCTGCTCTGTTCATTCCCTCTGGGGCACCTGGCACTGGCCACTGTCAGAAGACAGGAGGATACTGGGCTAGATGGACTTTGCGTCTGAATCAGTCTGGCCGCTCTTATGTCTCCCTTGGCGCAGCAGTGACACCCAGTGGGCAGTCAGTGTAATGCACAGAATGTGTTTTGCTTGGCGCAGCAGTGACACCAAGTGGCCAATCAGGGTAACACACAGAGTATGTTTCCCTTGGAGCAGCAGTGACACCTCGTGGTCATTCAGGGTAATGCACAGAAAGTGTTTCCATTGATACAGCAATGACACCCAGCGGTCAGGTGGTGTAATGCACAGCGTGTGTCTGCCTTCTAGGAGCAGTGACACCCACAGACCAGTCACGGTAAGGCACAGAGTGTGTTTCTCACCAAGCTGGGTAATGCACAGAGCATGTTTCCCATGGAGCAGCAGTGATACCCAGTGACCAGCAGGAGTGGCATCAGACTCTTCTCGTTTGGTGGGAGACTGAGGTGGGTAGACAAAAAAAATTGGGGGGCTGTGCCCTCCCATCACCTGGCCTCTCCCATGCCTCTGCTCCTTCTCAATTAAAGGCCAGGCTCATCTCCTCTCCCACTGGCCAGGGTTTACAGCAATACAACCTTTATTAAAATAAAACAGTGAACAGTTTACTTTCAATAAGCTAAATCTGTCCAAATTTTAGTATTAAATCCAAAGTTCTTAAAGATCCCATCAACAACCAAAACCTAAATGAAAATTTGAAACCCAAAACAATGCTTAATTTAAAACCCAAACATTAAGAAAAACTTTGTTTTTAAAAATAAAAACTAACAAATGCCATAAATTAATAATTTCAAGGTTTTATCAAAAAGGTGTGCTACAGCAGGATGATAAAATAACATCAAATAAATAAGCCTGAACTCTAAAACCTCCTATAAAGGAATAGTATCCTTGAATACTGGCCAAATCTGTATAAAATATGCAGAAGTATGTCAAAACTGGTGTTGCAGGTCAGCCATTCGAATCCAGCAAATGTCAATTAAAATCTCCATTCCAACTTAAAAAACCAAAACAACCCAATAAACCAAAACAGTCACCGGCTGAAACAAACCTGCACAGAAGCAAAATTAAACCTGTGCCAACATTGGAACAAATGATGTAAATGTCTAATTCTAACTTCTTGTTTCTTGCAGGAGGAAAGTGTTTTGCACCCCAGTAACCAGGATATCACTGCAGCTTTCCTTTCACGAAATAAGATTTTTACCAAATATAAATTGCCCTCAAATTTCTCTAAGAGAAATTGAAATTGTATCTTTGCACTAATATCCCAAGTGTGCAAGTCCATCCCCTCAGAGCAGCCCCACACCCTGATCCCAGGGGAGAATCCCAACTAGTTTGGGCATTTGTAACCCTGGGGCCTGAAGCTGATGAGAGAAAGGGAAGTGAGCCATCTTGGAGCTTTCCGACACCACCTGCTGGGAGCACAGGGAATTTACTGAGCGACGTCCTGGCTGATTTTGACCTTGTTCTCCACCAGCAGGCTCCACTGGAGAGCTCGGGAGTGACATGACCATGGGAGCACCCTATGTACATATTAAAATCTGGCATTTGGGGGCCATTGGGGTGAAATGTGGGTACTTTTGGGGTTGGTTCCCATATGCGAAGGGATGTGGACAATTTGGAGAGGGTCCAGTGGCGGGCAATAGAAATGATTAGGAGGCTGGGGCACATGACTTACGAGACCCTACAGGCCATATCCTGTATGTTAAGCTAAGGCAAGGTTAGCATATCTATATTGTGACCTTTTACTAAGAAAGCAAAGTTGACCTGTATCTTGTTACTTAAATAGATAAGTACTCACGCCTGTCTAAGACCTTTACTTAGACCAATCGACAATGGAGAATGGTATCGGGTTTTTTTTTTCAGTATTCTACCCACAGACTTAACAGGTACAACACAAGGGAACTTATGTGCATATGTACATGTCATCAACATGCACAAACATACTAGCCTGTGAAGTAAGCGTACCCTAACGTTTTGTGGGTGAGGAATGAAATTTGGACATAGGAGGAAGGATTTCCGGTGCTTGTGCCCTATAAAAGAGGTAGCCCACCTCACTAGAGCACTTCACTCTATCATTCTGACTTACTTCCTCCACTCTCTCTCTATGTACTAGTAGTAGGCTGTACTTGTTCTGAAACTTTAAGTTTCAAGGGAACTAGGCTAAGCTCCATTTCCGTAAGTTTTTATTCTTTGTTTATTAGGTTTTGATTTTAAGTTTAACTTAGTCAAGTAAACCCTAAGTAACAGTAACATTTTCTAAGCGCTGCATCTTTCACTCAAGAATTGAGAAACCTGAACTGCAAGGCTGATTCTGTGTCTCTTACCACCAGGTTATCAAGAAAGTGTGGTAAGAGACATTAACCAAAACTTTGTTGCATATAATGCCTTATGTATCTATTGAGTAGCAGTAAAGCAACTGTAACTTTGTAACTCAATTAAATTAAATAAAATGTAAGCTAATAAATTAAATTTTCATCATATTATCCAAATTAATATTATTAGTACACCCTAAATCAGGGTACATGGGACAGAGAGTTGGAGTGCAGGTGGATGAGGGCACTGGCCCTGGGAGTGCAGGCTCTAGGGTGGGGTTAGAATGAGAGGTTCAGGGTGCAGTAGAGGGCACGGGGTTAGGGCAGAGAATTGGGCTGTCAGGGCTTTGGAACAAGACCAGGAAAAAGAGAATTGAGGTGAAAGATGGAGATCAGGATAGAGCAGAAAGTGGTGGGGGAAAAAGAAGTTTGAGCTGTAGATGGGAAGAAAAAACTCAACCCCCCTCTTATCAGGGCATCTAAGAACTAGATGAAAGACATCTCTCCCCCACTGCAATAGCAACTCCAGTGGGCCTGGGCTGAGGGGAGAACTCCTCTCCCCAGCAGCTCCAGCTGGTTTGGGCTACAGACATCTTACCTGCACAGATCTGGTGTTCTTGGGCTGGGACAGGGGAGGGGCTCCTCTCCTCTCCATTTGAGACATGGCGGGATGAGAGATGTGACAGAGCTTTACGGGAAATCATTATTTGCCTGATTCATGTGCCAGTCCTAGTCTCTGCTGACTCAAACAAGCCATTTATCCTGCATGCTGATGCCAGTTTGGAGGGTTTGGGAGCAGTCTCGTACCAGGAAGTGGAAGGCAAATGTAAATCTGTAACCTTTGCCAGCTGAAGACTGTCTGATAGCGAAACTTGCTATCCCATCCACCAGCTGCAGTTCTTGGGCTTGAAATGGGCCATCACTGAGAACTTTGGAGACTACTTGTGTGGTGCTCAGTTTCAGGTATGGACAGAGAACAATCCACTGACTTATGTGTTAACAAGGGCTAAGCTGGATGCTGCATGGCAGAGATGGGTGGCTACTTTTGCTAGTTGTGACTTCAGCATTCAATACCAATGATTTGATATAATAGGGAGTGTGATTTACCAGGAGCACCAATTCTTGGTTGTGGGGAGGATGTAAGCAGGGTCAGAATGAACTCTACCCTGACATCTGTTGGTGATGTGTTGTAAAAGTCTTTTGTTGCTGATGTGCATGGTCACACCCACCTCGCATTGCATGATGGGGGTGCTTGTCCAAATGGTCATTTCGGCTGCTGTGAGACCCCCAATCTCTTTCTTATTAGGGCAGGAGTAATAAGTGTAGTTATCCTGGTGATATGAATCAAGGACAGTAGAACGGTCCTTAGCAGTTCATGCTTTTGGGAGTCACCCGAACCTACATATATCTCATTAGGCAAGGGACATGGGTTCCAAAGCATAGTGAAATAAAAAAGTTTGAAAATGAATATTTAAATTTAGTACTGTGGTTTTTTTTGAAGTTTCCAACTGCAGATTTTATGGCTTTTTTTCTTTTCTAGTTTAAAAATAAAGCTTTTTATAATTGTAGTACAAATTTAGTTTTATGCTACAGACCTAAGATCACTAATAGTTAAGTATAAATTTTAGATATACTTAAAGTGGGGGGTGCTGATCTCACTTCCACACTGAAAGTTGTAAGCAACTTCACAGTTAGGTAAAATGCTCTTTTCCACTCTGACTGCATGGAAATTTTGCTGGTTGGACTCAGGGAATGCAGCTGGGGAGCAGGACTGTTGTGGCACATGCCCCATTTCTGCAACCAACATTTGCTACCTCACTCCATAATGCCACACACAGAGCGACCTTTTACCTTTCAGAAACAGAATATATCACAGAAAAAATCTAATAGCATAAGCTTAAGGTGAGGGACTGTAGCACTAACAGCAATTTTAAGAGATTCAAAAATGTCTCTGCCTTTACACACCAGGAACAGCAAAAAGGAAATCAACTAATACAACCACAGACAGCTAAACATCCATTCTTACCTCCCACATGCTTTTGGCATTTGGAACCCATACCCCTTAATGGTGAGTACTTTTCAGGTGAGGGTGAAGCTGAAGGCTTAACTGAAAACAGTTTAAGAAGTGCTCCCGTCTCTGGCACTCAGCTATCCAGCTCCCAATGGGGTCCAAACCCCAAATAGATCCCTTTTACCCTGTAGAAGCTGTAATATCCTGTGACCAGGACAGCTGCCTAGCAGACTGCGCATCTGCCTGCCAGCGTGAGAGCGCATAAGGTGCTAATCCAGATAGTGGTGACTGAGTGGCAGCGGTCATGAAAAATCAGCAGAATGGTGCAGCAAAAGTGTGCTGGGCCCATAACCCAGAGATTAATGGATCAAAGCCATCCTCTGCTACATGTGTGCTTGCTTCTTTTCCCTCAGGGCCTTCCAGCAAGGCAGTGACCAGCAGAGCACCAAGAGCCTAGGCCATGAGGCTACCTGGACTGAAGGCAAGAGGCAGGCCTGGGTATGGCGAGGGCTTCCTGTCCTGGAATGAGGCTGCAATACTTCCTGGTCCCCTTTTCCCACCCACACTGGCAGGCAGCGTGTGCTGCGGGGGAACAGGAAGGAGGCTTTCGGGACACCAGGCAGTGCTGTGTGTGTGGCTGTCAGGGGAAAGAGCCTAGGCTCCTGACTCAAAACTGCCATTGACTGGCGTGGCTCTGCACACCGTCAGCCAGGGCAGGCCTGGCTGCGGACGTGACTCAGGCGTGAGCAGCATGGCCGCGCTTTCCTGACAAGGCGTGAGGCAGGCCAAGAGCTTTGCACAGCCTACAGGGAAGTGGGAGGGAGGCGTCTTTGAGCCGGCGTGTCTCGTCTGCTTCTCCTTTGCCACTTGGGCGGAGGCGGGGAGAGAGCGAAATGTTCCTGGCTGAAAGTTTTTGTGCTCGGCCTTGAGGATTAAACCTGAGCCTCTGGAACAGCTGCTGGGAGATGGGTTTCTGAATGACATCCAGCGCGGTCTTTGGGCCACTAGCTGAACGCACTGAGGCCAAGAGGCAGCAAAATGGGACCTTTGAGGCTCTCCGCAGGCAGGGCCAGCTTTAGGAAGTGCGGGGCCCAATTCGAACATATTCGGCGGGGCCCCGGCAGGGAAGACGAAAAAAAAAACCATGTAAATAAAAGCCTTTCATTTCTTAGCAGCCGGTTCCCTGTAAAAAGTTCTGATTTAAGGGATGTGCCACAGTATGTATTTTTTGTACCAATAGGGTTACCATACATCCATATTTTTAAAAATTTTTCCTAGATGGTCTATTTAAGAACCAAAAAGCTGGACATGTCCAGGAAAATACGGATGTATGTTTACCCTACCTAAAATTCTTTTTTAAAAAGATGGGCCTGAACTAGAAATGAGCTCCGTTTCACATGTGTGGGTCCCCGCCACTCCCTGGGGGTGTGCTAGGGTGAGCAGATGTCCCGATTTTATAGAGACAGTCCCGATTTGGGGGGTCTTTTGCTTATATAGGATCCTATTACCCCCACCCTGTTCCAATTTTCACACTTGCTGACTGATCACCCTGTGCACATGTGTGGGTCACAGATGTTCACTGCCCCTCTCATTGCAGCATGTGTGCAGGGTTACTGCCCTGGGAACTGCAGGGCACCAGTGGACATGGGGCTGACTGGAGGCAGGGCAGGGGCTGACTGGAGGGTAGGGTCTGGCTGCAAGCAGGGCAAGGCATGCGGGGCTGGCTGCAGACAGGACAGGGGGTGCAGGACTGGCTGCAAATGGGCTGGCTGCAGGCAGGGCAGGGTGTGTGGGACAGGCTGCTGACAGGGGCTGGCAGCAGGCAGGGGGATGTGGGGTGGAGTGGGCTGGTTGGCTTCAGGCAGGGCCTCAGAGGAGTGCACAGGGGTTGGCAGGCCTGGAGACAGAGGAGTGTGGGACTGGCTGGCTTAAGGCAGGGGAGTGCGGCAAGGCTTGACTGGAGACAGGGCACGGAGTGCGGGGCTGGTGCAGGCAGGGCAGGGGGTGCAGCAGGGGCTGGCTGTGGGCAGGGGTGCGGGTACAGGGGGTACAGCCTACCCTGTACGGTAAGTGCCCCCTCCTCCACCAAGGTAGCAGCAGCAGCGCAGGGCTCAGGGGCTATTTAAAGGGCCGGGGCGGTAGAAGCAAGGGGAGCCCCAGACTTTTTAAATAGCCCCCAAGTCTCCAGCAGTGGGGCTCTGGTGGCAATTTAAACAGCCTGAGGCTCCAGTCCCTGCTGGGAGCCCCAGGCCTTTAAATTGCCCCCTGGGGAAGCTGGGCCACCCTAGAACAGTGCACCAGCAGGGCTTGGGTGCGGGGCCCGATTCAGGGGAATTGGTTGAATTGGCCTAAAGCCGGCCCTGCCTGCAGGAAAGCAAGGAAGTAGCATAGGCTTATCACTGTCCCTGGGTGGGCTTGAACCACCATCCTTTCAGTTAAGAGCCAAACGTGCTGACCCATTGCACCACAGAGACACAGACAGGCCAGGCTGTATGGAGCACAACAGTCAGGAATCAGCTCAGGGTCCGGTCTAGCACATGCATGCAGTGGTTGGACAAGCAACAGCAAGGAACTGGACTGGTGCGGAGTGAAAGATCTGTGGGAAGGAACCGAAAATAGTACTGAGGCTGAGGTACAGGGCTTGCATACACTTTCTTTGGCCTGTTTTGCTGGAAGAGTTAGCAGGGCAAGCTTGTTAGTCACAGGTAAGGGGGTGAGTTTATGCAATTCTGGACTCTGGGACCATAGCACGGGTGGCACATGCACCCTCTCTGCAACCAACCTTTGTTACTTCACTCCATAACAGCACACGCAAAGCAACCTTTTACCTTTCAGCACCAAAATATACTGTAGAAGAAATCTAATAGCATAACTTAAGATGAGGAACTTCAGTACTAACAACAATTCTAAAGATATTCAAAAATACCTCTGTCTTTAGACTCCCCGACACAAAATCAATCAGACCAAGAACAAACATCTATTTCTATTTCCCACACACTTGGGGAAGAGGGGGTGGTTTGGAACCCATACCCCTTAATGATGAGTCCTTTCCAAGCGAGGGGCAAGCTCTCAGGCCTCAAATGCCGGGTACAGTTACTCTCTCCTTGATCCAAACTAAACAGGAAAATACACTTGATTAATCCTGCCCCAATAACAAAGAGATGGGGGATCCCACAGCAGCTGAAATGACCATTTGGACAAGCACTCCCCTCATGCAATCTGGGGTGGGTGTAACCATGCAAATGACATCAGCCCCAAAAGGCCTTTACAACAGATCACCAACAGATGGCAGGGTAGAGTTCATACCGACCCTGCTTAAACTAGATTGTGGCAAAGATTAAAAAATCACTGAATGTTAAAACTCACCAAACGCGGGTGAATCCATCTCATTGTCGTACCCTGCTTCTTAAACTCCACACCTGAACGTAGCCCTCACATGGATAACATACCCTCCAAACTCAGTGTCTGTACGTAACCTTTACCCCCAGTCAGGGCTATTGCAGATTCTGTATTCCTTACGCCACCCGATCTTAAACCGAACTTCGCACCCCCTGGGTAATCTGTACATTGTTCCATGATCACCAGAAACTTCTACACCTAAATGCTGTACCGTACACCTTTTTCTTCTTTGAACGTCCATCTTACTAAAATGTTGACATTTGTTCGAGATCCCGGCTCCTGTTTCCCTTGCAAGGCGTGTGCCTTTGCTCCAGGTTTTAGTCTGCTAATACAGTGGGGGCAGGGTGGGCACCGATTGAGCCAGAGGCGCTTGCCTGCTGCAGACACGGATCAAAGGCTGAACCTCATCCCCCACGAGCTGAAGGCTTAATTGAAAACAGTTTAAGCAGTACTCCCGTCTCCATCACTCAGCTACCCAGCTCCCAATGGGTCCAAACCCCAAATAGATCCTTTTTACCCTGTAGAATCTGTAAAAGCCTGTGACCAGGGCAGCTGCCTAGCAGCCGGCGCATATGCTGCCAGCGTGAGAGCTCGTAAGGCACTAATCCAGATAGAGGTGGCTGGGTAGCAGTGGGAGTAAAGAGCCAGCAGAGTGGTGCAGCGGACGCGTGCTGGGCCCATAACCCAGAGGTCAATGGATCAAAGCCATTCTCTGATACACGAGCACTTGTCTCTTTTCCCTCTGGCCTTCAAGCGATCAAAACCCTCGGCTTGCGGCCCAGCTCTGTCTGCCATGTGCCTGGACAGCAGCAGGACAGTCTCAAGAGAGCAGCTCCCACCCATTATTTCTTGTAGTGGAAAGGAAGTAGAATTGTGGTTAGACTTTTGCTATTTCTGTTCAGGGAATCAGTGGCTGTGAGGCAACCCTTACTGATAATGATAGGGGAAGAGTTCTCCTCTTCTGCATTGATGCTGCAGTTTTTTGTTGTGCCCTTTCTCTCCCCCTTCAATGCAGGCAGGTAGGCTTGGTGGCTTGGGGATGTGGGTCAAGCCTGGTTTCTTTTGGCAGACACCTGGTTGAGAACTGGTGCTCTACGGTCTTGTCTAAACTGACCAGCCCTAATGTCTGTAGCCTTGTCTCATACTTTGGAAGCCTCTTATTTACCTCTTTCCACTGCAAAAACGACTATTTAGTCCTACTCTTTCTTTCCAAGCTGCTAACCAGTTACTGATCCATGAGAGGGCCCAGCCATCTGGAGCAGCTTGTGACTGTGAGTGGCAACCTCAGGGCAGATTATGAAGAAGCAGAGCACAATCCCCAAACTGGTTGTGTGTTCTAGACTTACGTTTCACCAAGTATCAGATTCTGGATGACACCCCTTTTATGACTTTTAAAGCAAACTTGCTATTTTTGCATCATTTGAGCGTTCTATGCAGAGGACTAGAAATGTTTCTATTAACCTGAATGTTATATCATTTTAACATTGGCTGGAATCACAATGTTAAATTAGTTCTTATGACTTTAATAAACTGATACTTCCTCTATCTCAGACTAGCTATTAAACTGATTTTTGGACTAGGGAGATGGAATAGCAGCTTCCTCCATCCCTTGCACACATCACCTTGTTACTGTGGCACTGAACCCCCAGGAGCGGTGGACCTCCCTATTGGGAGAATATCGTGGTTGAAGAGCAGTGAAGAAAAATGGTGTTGTCTGTGTTCCTATTTGGTTTGTTCTGAGTATGGTTTTGAGGTCGTTTGTAACTCTTTCATCAGTTGTTAGTAACATCTTATTATCAGGCCTCTGAACTGAAAGGCTGCTCTTGCAGGTTTTACTTTGTCGTTGTTTGTAGGTCAAACAGCCGCTTTCTTAGGCCTCGTCTACACTATGCATTTAAACCGAATTTAACAGCATTAAAACGAATTAACTCTGCACCCGTCCACACAATGAAGCCCTTTATATCGATATAAAAGGGTTCTTAATACCGGTATCTGTACTCCTCCCCGACGAGGGGAGTAGCGCGGAAATCGGTATTGCCATGTTGGATTAGGGTTAGTGTATGGCCGCAATTCAATAGTATTGGCCTCCGGGCAGTATCCCACAGTGCACCCTTGTGACCGCTCTGGAAAGCAATCTGAACTAGGATGCACTGGCCAGGTAAACAGGAAAAGCCCCGCGAATTTTGAATTTCATTTCCTGTTTGCCCAGCATGGAGCTCTGATCAGCACAGGTGGCGATGCAGTCCCAAACCCAAAACGAGCTCAGCGTGGACCGTCTGGGAGGTACTGGATCTGATCGCTGTATGGAGAGACAAATCTGTTCTATCAGAGCTCCGTTACAGAAGACGAAATGACAAAGCATTTGAAAAAATCTCCAGGCTATGATAGACAGAGTCCACAGCCGGGGACTCAGCACAGTGCTGCGTGACAAGCGTAACGGAAAGCCAAAGAATCAAATGGACGTTCATGGAGGGAGGGAGGGAAGACTGAGGACTCCAGCGATCCCACAGTCCCCGCAGTCTTTGAAAAGCATTTGCATTCTTCGCTGAGCTCCCAATGCCTGAACAGTCAAAACACATTTTCCCAAGTGTTTCAAGGGACCCTGGAGCTAGGCAAAGGGGTCCAACGGGCAGGGCCCCTGGAGCTAGGTTTAGGGGCCCCAGAGATAGGGCCCCTTGAGCTAGGGGTTGGGGGACCCATGCATAGGGCCCCTTGACCTATGGTAAAGGGCCCCATGGGTAGGGCCTCTGAAGCTAGGGTTAGGGGACCAGGGGTACAGGGCCTGCAGATAGGGTTAAGGGTCCCACGAGAAGGGACCTTGGAGCTAGGTTAGGGGCCCCACGGGAAGGGCCGTTGGAGCTAGGGTTAGGGTTCCCACATGTAGGGACCCTTGAGCTAGGGCTAGGAGCCCCAGGGACGGGGCACAGGAGCAAGGGTTGGGGGTCCCAGGGGTGGGGTGCCTGCAGCTAGTGTTCGGGTGTCTAGGGGTGGGGTCCCTGGAGCTAGGGTTAGCGGCCCCATGGGCAGGGCACCTTGAGCAAGGGGTTTGGATCCCCAGCAATGGGGCCTCTGGAGCAAGGGTTAGGGGTCCAAGGGGTGGGACCCATGGAACTAGGGTTAGGGTCCCACTGGTACGCCCCTGAAGCTAGAGTTAGGGGACCCAGGGGTAGGGCCCATGCAGCTAGGGTTTGGAGCCCCAGAGATGGGGCCCATGGAGCTAGGGATAGGGGTTCCAGGAGTGGGGCCCCTGGAACTAGGGTTAGAGGCCCCACGGATAGGGCCCCTGAAGCTTGGGTTAGGGATCCTAAGGGAAGGGCCTCTGGAGCTAGGGTTAGGTGCCCCACGGGGATGAGCTCAGGAGCTAGATTTAGGGGCCCCAAGGATGGGGCTCCTGGAGCTAGGGTTAAGGTCCCCACGGGTAGGGCCCATGGAGCTAAGGCTAGGGGCCCCATGGGGAGGTCCCATAGAACTAGGGTTAGGGTCCCCACGGGTAGGGCCCCTGGAGATAGGGTCAGGGGCCCCAGGGATAGAGCCCCTGGACCTAGGTGTCAGGGACTACTAACCCCCAGATGGCAAAGTTAGCTGTCTGACCGCGAAAGAGACAGGCAACACAGCAACGTCCGATCAAAAGCTCTTTATTGACAAGTGCACGCATCAATATAGAGCAGCTCGTCTCCCGAGAGAACAGCCCGCTCTTAAATCTTAGTATAAGCCTATATAGACAGTTCTGTCGCGTCATAAATTATTCACTGGAGCAACCCACTCCCTTCTTTTAACAACTAGAAACTAAAAGCAGCAAAGGATCCTGTGGCACCTTATAGACTAACAGACGTTTTGGAGCATGAGCTTTCGTGGGTGAATACCCACTTCCTCAGATGCATGTAATGGAAATATCCAGGGGCAGGTATATATATGTGTGCTAGCAAGCAAGCTAGAGATAACGAGGTCAGTTCAATCAGTGAGGATGAGGCCCTGTTCTAGCAGTTGAGGTGTGAAAACCAAGAGAGGAGAAACTGGTTCTGTAATTGGCAAGCCATTCACAGTCTTTGTTCAATCCTGAGCTGATGGTGTCAAATTTACAGATGAACTGAAGCTCAGCAGTTTCTCTTTGAAGTCTGGTCCTGAAGTTTTTTGCTGCAGGATGGCCACCTTAAGGTCTGCTATAGTGTGGCCAGGGAGGTTGAAGTGCTCTCCTACAGGTTTTTGTATATTGCCATTCCTAATGTCTGACTTGTGTCCATTTATCCTTTTCCGTAGAGACTGTCCAGTTTGGCCGATGTACATAGCAGAGGGGCATTGCTGGCATATGATGGCGTATATTACATTGGTGGATGTGCAGGTGAATGAACCAGTGATGGTGTGGCTGATCTGGTTAGGTCCTGTGATGGTGTCGCTGGTGTAGATATGTGGGCAGAGTTGGCATCGAGGTTTTGTTGCATGGATTGGTTCCTGAGCTAGAGTTATTATGGTGTGGTGTGCAGTTACTGGTGAGAATATGTTTCAGGTTGGCAGGTTGTCTGTGGGCAAGGATTGGTCTGCCACCCAAGGCCTGTGAAAGTGTGGGATCATTGTCCAGGATGGGTTGTAGATCCTTGATGATGCGTTGGAGGGGTTTTAGCTGGGGGCTGTATGTGATGGCCAGTGGAGTCCTGTTGGTTTCTCTCTTGGGTTTGTCTTGCAGTAGGAGGCTTCTGGGTACACGTCTGGCTCTGTTGATCTGTTTCCTTATTTCCTCGTGTGGGTATTGTAGTTTTGAGAATGCTTGGTGGAGATTTTGTAGGTGTTGGTCTCTGTCTGAGGGGTCAGAGCAGATGCGGTTGTACCTCAGTGCTTGGCTGTAGACAATGGATCGTGTGATGTGCCCGGGATGGAAGCTGGAGGCATGAAGGTAGGCATAGCGGTCGGTGGGTTTTTCGATATAGGGTGGTGTTAATGTGACCATCACTTATTTGCACCGTGGTGTCAAGAAAGTGGACCTCCCGTGTAGATTGATCCAGGCTGAGGTTGATGGTGGGGTGGAAGCTGTTGAAATCATGGTGGAATTTTTCCAGAGTCTCCTTCCCATGGGTCCAGATGATGAAGATGTCATCAATGTAGCGTAGATAGAGAAGGGGTGTGAGTGGACGAGAGCTGAGGAAGCGTTGTTCCAGGTCGGCCATGAAGATATTGGCATATTGTGGGGCCATGCGGGTGCCCATAGCAGTGCCACTGATCTGGAGATATATATTGTCATCAAATTTGAAATAGTTGTGTGTAAGTATAAAGGCACAGAGCTCAGCAGCCAGTTGTGCTGTGGCATCATCAGGGATAGTGTTTCTGACAGCTTGTATTCCATCTGTGTGTGGGATGTTTGTGTAGAGAGCCTCTACATCCATGGTGGCTAGGATGGTGTTTTCTGGGAGGTCACCAATGCATTGTAGTTTCCTCAGGAAATCAGTGGTGTCGCGGAGATAGCTGGGAGTGCTGGTGGCATAGGGTCTGAGTAGAGAGTCCATATATCCAGACAGTCCTTCAGAGAGAGTGCCAATGCCCGAGATGATGGGGCGTCCAGGATTGCCGGGTTTGTGGATCTTGGGTAGTAGATAGAATAACCCTGGTCGGGGCTCTAGGGGTATGTTGATTTCTTCTGGTGTTAGTGTAGGGAGTGTCCTGAGTAGATGCTGTAGTTTCTTAGTGTATTCCTCAGTGGGATCTGAGGGAAGTGGCCAGACAACTCTCCAATACCAAATTCTACAGGCCATTTCCCTCCAGATCCCACTGAGGAATACACTAAGAAACTACAGCATCTACTCAGGGACACTCCCTACACTAACACCAGAAGAAATCAACATACCCCTAGAGCCCCGACCAGGGTTATTTTATCTACTACCCAAGATCCACAAAACCCGGCAATCCTGGACGCCCCATCATCTCGGGCATTGGCACTCTCACTGAAGGACTGTCTGGATATATGGACTCTCTACTCAGACCCTATGCCACCAGCACTCCCAGCTATCTCCGCGACACCACTGATTTCCTGAGGAAACTACAATGCATGGTGACCTCCCAGAAAACACCATCCTAGCCACCATGGATGTAGAGGCTCTCTACACAAACATCCCACACACAGATGGAATACAAGCTGTCAGAAACACTATCCCTGATGATGCCACAGCACAACTGGCTGCTGAGCTCTGTGCCTTTATACTTACACACAACTATTTCAAATTTGATGACAATATATATCTCCAGATCAGTGGCACTGCTATGGGCACCCGCATGGCCCCACAATATGCCAATATCTTCATGGCCGACCTGGAACAACGCTTCCTCAGCTCTCGTCCACTCACACCCATTCTCTATCTACGCTACATTGATGACATCTTCATCATCTGGACCATGGGAAGGAGACTCTGGAAAATTCCACCATGATTTCAACAGCTTCCACCCCACCATCAACCTCAGCCTGGATCAATCTACACGGGAGGTCCACTTTTCTTGACACCACGGTGCAAATAAGTGATGGTCACATTAACACCACCCCTATATCGAAAACCCACCGACCGCTATGCCTACCTTCATGCCTCCAGCTTCCATCCCGGGCACATCACACGATCCATTGTCTACAGCCAAGCACTGAGGTACAACCGCATCTGCTCTGACCCCTCAGACAGAGACCCAACACCTACAAAATCTCCACCAAGCATTCTCAAAACTACAATACCCACACGAGGAAATAAGGAAAGAACGATCAACAGAGCCAGACGTGTACCAGAAGCCTCCCTACTGAAAAGACAAACCCAGAGAGAAACCAAAGGACTCCACTGGCCATCACATACCGCCCCCGCTAAAACCCCCAAGATCATCAAGGATCTACAACCCATCCTGGACAATGATCCATACTTCACAGGCCTTGGGTGGCAGACCAATCCTTTGCCCCACAGCCCAACCTCCAAACTGAAACATATTCTTCACCAGTAAACTGCCACACCACACCAATAACTCTAGCTCATGGAACCAAACCATGCAACAAAACGCGATGCCAATCTGCCCACATATCTACACCCAGTCGACACCATCACAGGACCTAAACCAGATTCAGCACACCATCACTGTTCATAACCTTGCCAAATCCACCAATGTAATATACGCCATTCATATGCAGCAAACCCCTCTGCTATGTACATCGGCCAAACTGGACAGTCTTTCTACGGAAAGGATTAAATGGACACAAGTCGACATAGGAATGGCAATATACAAAAACCTGTAGGAGGACACTTCAACTCATGCCACACTATAGCAGAACTTAAGGTGTCCATCCTGCAGCAAAAACTTCAGGGACAGACTTCAAAGAGAAACTGTGAGCCAGTTTCATCGTAAATTGACACCATCAGCTCAGGATGAACAAAAGACTGTGAATGGATTCTTGCCATTACATAACCAGCTTCTACCTCTTGGTTTCACCACCTCAAGCATAGAACAGGGCCCTCATCTCTCCCTGATTGAAAACTGGAACCCGTTATCTCTAGCTGCTTGCTAGCAAAAATGTATACCTGCCCTGGATATTTCCATTACATTGCATCTGAGGAAGTGGGATTAACCAACGAAAGGATCAGCGCCAAAACGTTCCTGTCTTCATAAGGTGGCACAGGATCCTTGCTGCTTTACAGATCAATACTAACACGGCTACCATTCCGAAACTAGAAAACTAGACACAGTAGTCTACAACATACTAAAGTAGAAATGAGGGAGTTTAAAAACATAAAACAATGAACAAACCAGTGGAGTGTAAAACAAGAGGCTGGGAAACTAGGGCTCTTATCAGTTCTTAGAAGAGCTGCCCTAACACAGAATTGGTACTATGCAGGAATGCAGCTTCTCACTTATCTCACTTTTTC